>NW_024070209.1:92525176-92616652 GCF_014754425.2 Oryx dammah | reverse complement strand
ACCAACCTAGATAGCATATTCAAAAGCAGAGACATTACTTTGCCGACTAAGGTCCTTCTAGTGAAGGATATAGTTTTTCCTGCGGTCATGTATGGATGTGGGAGTTGGACTGTGAAGAAGGCTGAGCGCCAAAATGTTTATGAACTGTGGTGTTGGAGAAGACTCTTGAGAGTCCCTTGGACTGCAAGGAGATCCAGCCAGTCCATTCTGAAGGAGATCAGCCCTGGGATTTTTTTGGAAGGAATGATGCTAAAGATGAAGCTCCAGTACTCTGGCCACCTCATGCAAAGAGTTGACTCATTGGAAAAGACTCTGATGCTGGGAGGGATTGGGGGCAGGAGGAGAAGGGGATGACAGAGGATGAGATGGCTGGATGGCATCACTGACTCGATAGATGTGAGTCTGAGTGAACTCCGGGAGTTGGTGATGGACCAGGAGGCCTGGCGTGCTGCGATTCATGGGGTCACAAAGAGTCGGACACGACTGAGTGACTGAACTGAACTGAGGTCAGTCAAGGCTATGGTTTTTCCAGTGGTCATGTATGGATGTGAGAGTTGGACTGTGAAGAAAGCTGATTGCCAAAGAATTGATGCTTTTCAACTGTGGTGCTGGAGAAGACTCTTGAGAGTCCCTTGGAATGCAAGGCGATCCAACCAGTCCATCCTAAAGGAGACCAGTCCTGGGTGTTCATTGGAAAGACTGCTGAGGCTGAAACTCCAATACTTGGCCCCCTCATGCGAAGAGTTGACTAATTGGAAAAGACCCTGATGCTGGGAGGGATTGGTGGCAGGAGGAGAAGGGGACGCCAGAGGATGAGATGGCTGGATGGCATCACCAACTCGATGCACATGAGTTTGGGTGAACTCCGGGAGTTGGTGATGGACAGGGAGGCCTGGCATGCTGTGATTCATGGGGTTGCAAAGAGTCAGACACAACTGAGCAACTGAACTGAACTGAAGTGTATAAATGTCAATGGTACTCTCTCAGTTTGTCCCACCGTCTCCTTCTCCCTTAGCAAACTCTGTGAAGGACAGAGTAGCCTGGTATGCTGCAGTCCATGGGCTTGTAAAAAGTCAGACAAGACCTAGTGAGTGAATAACAACAACTCCACCTCCAACTGTGTCTAGAAATTCATTCTCTATGTCTGCCTCTCTATTCTTGCCTGTCAAATCGGTTCATCACTATCATTTTTATAGACTTCATATATAGACATTAACAAACAATATATATTTTTTCTTTACTCTGTATGTCAGACCCAGACAATATGTAGATCCATCCATGTCCCAGCAATGGCTCACTTTTGTTACGTTTTGTGGCTGTATAATATTCCATTGTATATATATGCCACCACTTCCATATCTACTCCTCTGTCATTGGACATTTACTACTGTGCATAAAAGAAATAACTAATGAGAATCTACTGTATAGCACAGGGAACTCTACTCAAAGCTCTGTGGTGGCCTAAAGGGGAAGGAAATTAAAAAGGGGGGGTATATGTATACATATGGCTGATTCAGTTTTCTGAAAAGAGAAAATAACACAACACTGTTAAACAACTATAGCCCAATAAATTTTTTTTTTAAAGTTTCTTTGGAAGAGCAAATGCTTTTTATTTTTATAAAATCAAGATTCTACTCTTTTCCTTTCATTGTTCATGACTTCTGTGTCTTATTTAAGAAAATATTGCCTATCCCACGTTTACCAAGATTTATCCAAGTTTTTCTTGAAGATAGTTTTATAGTTATAGATCTTAAACTATTGATCTACTTTGAGTTATGTTTTGCATGTGCTGTGGCAAAAGCGTCCATGTTCACTTAAGACATACTGATACTGAACCATGCTGGTACCATTTATTGAAACACTATCCTTGCCACGTTAAATTGCCTTCTTGCATTTGTAAACTCTTAATTGACCTTATATGTATTGATGTATTTCAAAATTATTCACTGTTCTATTGATTTATATTTCTATTCTCATGTAATTATTTTTATTTTCCTTGCTTTGGATTATAAAACAGTTTTGAAATTAGGTAAATTAGCTATGGCATTTTGCTTTTCATTTTAACATTTTTTGTCTTCCCTTTTCAGTTCAGTTTGGTTCAGTCACTCAGTTGTGTCTGACTGTTTGTGACCCCATGTACTGTAGCACGCCAGGCCTCCCTGTCTATCACCAACTCCCAAAGTTTAATCAAACTCATGCCCATTGAGTCAGTGATACCATCCAACCATCTCATCCCCTGTCATCCCTTTCTCCTCCCACCTTCAATCTTTCCCAGCAACAGGGTCTTTTCAAATGAGTCAGTTCTTTGCATCAGGTGGCCAAAGTATTGGAGTTTCAGCCTCAGCATCAGTCCTTCCAATGAATATTCAGGACTGATTTTCTTTAGGATGGACTGGTTGGATCTGCTTGCAGACCAGGGGACTCTCAAGAGTCTTCTTCAACACAACAGTTCGAAAGCATCATTTCTTTGGTGCTCAGCTTTCTTTATAGTCCAAGTCTCATATCCATACATAACTACTGGAAAAACCATAGCTTTGATTGGATGGACTTTTGTTGGCAAAGTAATGTCTCTGCTTTTTAATATGCTGTCTAGGTTGGTCATAACTTTTCTTCCAAGGAACAAGCATCTTTTAATTTCATGGCTGCAGTTACCATCTGCAGTGATTTCAGAGCCCAAGAAAATGAAATCTGTCACTGTTTCCACATCTGTTTGCCATGAAGTAATGGGACCGGATGCCATGATCTTCGTTTTCTGAATGTTGCATTTTAAGCCAACTTTTTCACTTTCCTCTTTCACTTTCATCAAGAAGCTCTTTAATTCTTCTTCACTTTCTGCCGTAAGGGTGGTGTCATCTGCATGTCTCAGGTTATTGATATTTCTTCTGGCAATCTTTTTTTAAAAAATTAATGTATTTAATTTTAGGCTAATTACTTTACATTATTGTGGTGGTCTTTGCCATACAGTGACATGAATCAGCCATGGGTTCACATGTGTCCCCATTCTGTACCCCCCTCCCACCTCCCTCCCCATGCCATCCCTCAGGGTCATCCCAGTGCACTGGCCCTGAGCGCCCTGCCTCATTCATCTAACCTGGACTGGTGATCTATTTCACATATGATAATATGCATGTTTCAATGCTATTCTCTCAAATCATCCCACCCTCACCTTCTCCCACAGAGTTCAAAATTCTGTTATTTACATCTGTATCTCTTTTGCTGTCTCTCATATAGGGTCACCATTATGATCTTTTAAAATTTCATATATATGCATTAATATACTGTATTGGTGTTTTTCTTTCTACCTACTTCACTCTGTATAATAGGCTCCAGATTCATCCACCTCATTAGAACCAATTCAAATGCATTCTTTCTAATAGCTGAATAATGTTCCATTGTGTATATGTACCATGACTTTCTTTCTTTTTTGTTCTTATTTTTAAATTAATTTATTTTATTTAACTGGAGGCTAATTACTTTATAATATTGTAGTGGTTTTTGCGATACACTGACATGAATCAACTATGGGCACACATGTGTTCCCCATCCAGAACCCCCTCACAACTTCCTCTGCATCCCATTCCCCAGGGTAATCCCAGTGCACCAGCTCTGAGCACCCTGTCTCTTGCATTCAACCTGGACCGGCAATCCATGTCACATATAATATACAAGTTTCAACGCTACCCTCTCAAATCATCCACCCTCAACTTCTCCCAGAGTCCAAAAGACTGTCCTTTATATCTGTGTCTCTTTTGCTGTCTCTCATATAGGGTCATCATTACCATCTTTCTAAATTCCATATATATGTGTTAATATACTGTATGGGTTTTTTTTCTTTCTGACTTACATCTCTCTGTATGATAAGCTCCAGTTTCATCCACCTCATTAGAACTGATTCAAATGCATTCTTTTTACTAGCTGAGTAATATTCTATTGTGTATATGTACCACAGCTTTTTCATCCATTCATCAGCCGATGGACATCTAGGTTGCTTTCATGTCCTAGCTATTGTAAGCAGTGCTGTGATGAACATTAGGGTTCATGTGTCTCTTTCAATTCCAGTTTCCTTGGTGTGTATGCCCAGCAGTGGAATTGCTGGGTCGTATGTCTCCTGGCATACTTGATTTCAGCTTGTGCTTCATCCAGCCAAGTGTTTCTCATGATGTACTCTGCATATAAGTTAAATAAGCAGGGTGACAATATACAGCCTTGACATACTCCTTTCCCTATTTGGAATCAGACTGTTGTTCCATGTCAATTTCTAACTATTGCTTCCTGACCTGCATACAGATTTCTCAAGAGGCAGGTCAGGTGGTCTGGTATTCCCATCTCTTTAAGAATTTTCCACAGTTTGTTGTGGTCCACAGAGTCAAAGGCTTTGGCATAGTCAATAAAGCAGAAGTAGATGTTTTTCTTGAACTCTCTTGCTTTTTCAATGATCCAGCAGATGTTGGCAATTTGATCTCTGGTTCCTCTGCCTTTTCTAAATCCAGCCTTAACATCTGGATGTTCACAGTTCACAAACTGTTGAAGTGTGGCTTGAAGAATTTTGAGCATTACTTTACAAGCGTGTGAGATGAGTGCAATTGTGCAGTAGTTTGAGCATTCTTTGGCATTGCCTTTCTTTGCAATTGGAATGAAAACTGACCTTTTCCAGTCCTGTGACCACTGCTGAGTTTTCCAAATTTGCTTGTATATTGAATTCAGTACTTTCATAGCATCATCTTTTAGGATTTGAAGGAGCTCAACTGGAATTCCATCACCTCCACTATCTTTGTTCATAGTGATACTTCCTAAGGCCCACTTGACTTCACATTCCAAGATGTCTGCCTCTAGGTGATGATCACACCATTATGATTATTTGAGTCATGAAGTTCTTTTTTGTATAGTTCTTGTGTGTATTCTTACCACTTCTTAATATCTTCTGCTTCTGCTAGGTCTATACCATTTCTGTCCTTTATTGTGCCCATCTTTGCATGAAACATTCCTTTGGTATCTTTAATTTTCTTGAAGTGATCTATAGACTTTCCCATTCTATTATTTTCTTCTGTTTCTTTTCACTGATCACTGAGGAAGGCTTTCTTTTCTCTCCTTGCTATTCTTTGGAACTTTGCATTCAAAAGGATATATCTTTCCTTTTCTCCTTTGCCTTTCCTTTCTCTTCTATTCTCAGCTATTTGTAAGGCCTGCTCAGACAATCATTTTGACTTTTTGCATTTCTTTTCCTTGGAGATGATCTTGATCCCTGTCTCCTGTACAATGTCATGAACCTTTGTCCAAAGTTCTTCAGGCACTCTGTCTATCAGATCTAATCCATTGAATTTGTTTCTCACTTCCATTGTATAATCGTAAGGGATTTGATTTAGGTCATACCTGAATGGTATAGTAGTTTTCCCTACTTTCTTCAATTGAAGTCTGAATTTGGCAATGAGGACTTCATGGTCTGTGCCACAGTCAGTCCTTGGTCTTGTTTTTGCTGATTGTACAGAAATTCTCCATCTTGACTGCAAATAATATAATCAAATCCAATTTTGGTATTGACCATCTGGTGATGTCTGTGTTTAGAGTCATCTCTTTTGTTGTGGGAAGAGGGTGTTTATTATGACAGTGGGTTCTCTTGGCAAAATTATATTGGCCTTTGCCCTGCTTCATTCTATACTTCAAGGCCAAATTTGCCTGTTAATACAAGTAGTTCTTGGCTTCCTACTTTTGCATTCCCATCCCCTATAATGAAAAGGATATCTTTTTTGGGTATTTGCTCTAGAAGATCCTGTAGGTCTTCTTAGAACTGTTCAAATTCAGCCTCTTCAGCCTTACTGGTCAAGGAATAGACTTGTATTACCGTGATATTGAGTGGTTTGCCTTGAAAATGAACAGAGGTCATTCTGTTGTTTTTGAGATTGCATCTAAGTACTGCATTTCAGACTCTTTTGTTGACTATGATGGCTACTCCATTTCTTCTAAGGGATTCTCCTGAACAGTAGTGGAAATAATGGTCATCTGAGTTAAATTCACCCATTTCAGTCCACTTTAGTTTGCTGACTCCTAAAATGGTCACATTCACTCTTGCCATCTCTTGTTTCATCACTTCCAATTTGCCTTGATTCATGAACTTAACGTTCCAGGTTTCTATGCAATATTGCTCTTTACAGCATTGGGCTTTACTTCCGTCACAAGTCATATCCACAACTGTCTTCCCCTTTACTTCAGATTAAGAATCAGATTCTACAAGCAGGCTACTGATACATTGCCTTTGATTGCACTGACCCTATAGATCAATTGGAGGAGAGGCCTGGCTCCATAATAATATTGAGTTATCCAGTCTATGGGCAAAGTGTATCTTTATTCTTTGCATCCTCTTTAAATTTACCATTAATGAGTTTGTAGTTTTAACATGGAGAAGGCAATGGCAACCCACTCCAGTTCTCTTGCCTGGAAAATCCCATGGGAGGAGCTTGGTAGGCTGCAGTCCATGGGGTTGCTAAGAGTCGGACATGACCGAGTGGCTTCACTTTCCCTTTTCACTTTCATGCAATGGAGAAGGAATGGCAACCGACTCCAGTGTTCTTGCCTGGAGAATCCCAGAGATGGGGGAGCCTGGTGGGCTGCCGTCTGTGGGGTCGCACAGAGTCGGACACGACTGAAGCGACTTAGCAGCAGCAGCAGCAGTTTTAACATACTGGTATTTTGGTAAATTCATCCATAAGCCCATATTTTGCTTTTTAAACTATGTTAATTAGTATATTAAAATTTCAGTTCTCAGTGCTCACTGCTAGAATATAAAGTATCATTGATTTTTTTTCTTTATTCATCAACTTTGTAATCCTGCTACCTTGTAAAACTCACTTAGTACAAAGAGATTTGGAGAAAGATTTTTTGCTTTCTTTTCCCTCGTTTTGGCCTTCTTTTAGATTAGTTTATACTGTTCATCTCTCTTATTGACATACTACATATATGTCTTTTTTTGAACATCAGATTTTTAACCCTATTTTTTCATCTTTTCCCTTTGTGTGTGTGTGCCTGCACTATGAAAGATGTAATATGTTTACCAAAGTTATGCAGAAACAGAAGACTAATTAGTATGTAACCAGCAGCTGGAGTGACGCAAGGCTGTGGTGATGTCCACAACTCTGGTCTGTTTGGGGTGTAAAGTTGGAAATCACAATATTTTGAAGGAGTTTGATATTTGATACATGTATAAAATAGTATGATGCAACTTTCCTCATTATTCATTTATTTCATTCCATAAGCTCTGACTTAGATGGTTCCTTAGGTGAATGAAAACAGTCTGGCTTTATTGCCTGTCTTTTCATGGGCTTCCACCTAGACTTCCATTCTTCATGTATTTTCATGGCCATTTTCAAAGTTCGGTTGTTCTCTCTTCAAAGGAGCAAGCCACAGGCACGGGGGAACTAAGACAATGCAGCCGGTTAAAATGGATGCTTTGCAGATAATAAAGTAACCTTGATCAGACAACTGACACAGGAGAAGATTTCAGGGTGTACTATAATATTTAATAAAGTTTTACCTTATTGAAGAATTAGAGATTCTTTTTTAATGAATCACTCAGTTAATTCAACAAGAGAGCAACTAAAAATTTGAGAAGATTAATATATTGATGTTATATATATTTTATGCACTGATAAGCATAGAAGTAGACGTGCAAGTATTATTGCAATAAATTCAGGAAAAGAAAACTCTAAGATACCATGCAAAATAAATCTCATTTATATAAATGTATCCTAAAAGATGATACTGTTAAACTGCTGCACTCAATATGCTGGCAAATTGGGAAATCTTACCAGTGGCCCCAGGACTAAAAAAGGGAAGTTTTCATTTCAATCCCAAAGAAAGGCAAGGCCAAAGAATGTTAAAACTACAGTACAACTGCACTCATTTCACATGCTAACAAGATTATACTCAAAGCCATTCAAACTAAGCTTCAGCAGTATGTGAACCAAGAACTTCCAGAAGTCCAAGCTAGATTTCGAAAAGGCAGAGGAACCAGAGATCAAATTGCCAACATCTGTTGGATAATAGAAACATCAAGAGAATTACAGAAAAACATCTCTTTAACAAGTGGTGCTGGGAAAACTGGTCAACCACTTGTAAAAGAATGAAACTAGATCACTTTCTAACACCGCACACAAAAATAAACTCAAAATGGATTAAAGATCTAAACGTAAGACCAAAAACTATAAAACTCCTAGAGGAGAACATAGGCAAAACACTCTCCGACATAAACCACAGCAGGATCCTCTATGATCCACCCCCCAGAATTCTGGAAATAAAAACAAAAATAAACAAATGGGATCTAATTAAAATTAAAAGCTTCTGCACAACAAAGGAAAATATAAGCAAGGTGAAAAGACAGCCTTCTGAATGGGAGAAAATAATAGCAAACGAAGCAACTGACAAACAACTAATCTCAAAAATATACAAGCAACTCCTGCAGCTCAATTCCAGAAAAATAAACGACCCAATCAAAAAATGGGCCAAAGAACTAAATAGACATTTCTCCAAAGAAGACATACGGATGGCTAGCAAACACATGAAGAGATGCTCAACATCACTCATTATTAGAGAAATGCAAATCAAAACCACAGTGAGGTACCACTTAACGCCAGTCAGAATGTCTGCAATCCAAAAGTCTGCAAGCAATAAATGCTGGAGAGGGTGTGGAGAAAAGGGAAGCCTCTTACACTGTTGGTGGGAATGCAAACTAGTACAGCCAGTATGGAGAACAGTGTGGAGATTCCTTAAAAAATTGCAAATAGAACTGCCATATGACCCAACAATCCCACTGCTGGGCATACACACCGAGGAAACCAGAATTGAAGGAGACACATGCACCCCAATGTTCATCGCAGCACTGTTTATAATAGCCAGGACATGGAAACAACCTAGATGTCCATCAGCAGATGAATGGATAAGAAAGCTGTGGTACATATACAAAATGGAGTATTACTCAGCCATTAAAAAGAATACATTTGACTCAGTTCTAATGAGATGGATGAAACTGGAGCCTATTATACAGAGTGAAGTAAGCCAGAAAGAAAAACACCAATACAATATACTAACACATACATATGGAATTTAGAAAGATGGCAATGATGACCCTGTATGCAAGACAGCAAAAGAGACACAGATGTGTAGAGCGGAATTTTGGACTCTGAGAGAGAGGGAGAGGGAGAGATGATTTGGGAGAATGGCATTGAAACATGTATACAATCATGTAAGAAACGAATCGCCAGTCTATATCCGATGAAGGATACAGGATGCTTGGGGCTGGTGCACGGGGATGACCCAGAGAGATGTTATGGGGAGGGAGGTGGGAGGGGGGTTCATGTTTGGGAACGCATGTACACCCGTGGTGGATTCATGTCAATGTATGGCAAAACCAATACAGTATTGTAAAGTAAAATCAACTAAAAATAAAAATTAAAAAAATAAATCTACTCCTCTTTCACTGAGTATGCTAAAACCTTTGACTGTGTAGATCACAACAAACTGGAAAATTCCTCAAGAGAAGTAAATACCAGAGACTCTTACCTGCCTCCTGAGAAACCTGTATGCAGGGCAAGAAGCTATAGTTAGCATGGGACATAGACCAACTGACTGGTTCCAAATTTGGAAAGGAGTATATAAAGGCTGTATATGGTCACCCTGCTTATTTAATTTATATACAGATTGCATCATGTGAAATGCCAGACTGGATGAATCACCAGCTGGAATCAAGATTGCTGGGAGAAATATCAACAACCTCACATATGCAGATGACACCACTTTAATGGCAGAAAGTGAAGAGGAACTAAAGAGCCTCTTGATGAGGGTGAAAGAGGAGAATGAAAAAGCTGGCTTAAAATTCAACATTCACAAAACAAAGATCATGGCATCCCGTTTCATTGCTGATGGCAAATAGATGCGGGGGAAGTGGAAACAGTGACAGATTTTATTTTCTAGGGTTCAAAATCATTTGGTAACTGCAGTCATGAAAATTAAAGACACTTAACCCTGGAAGAACAGCTATGGAAAATCTACATAGCATATTAAAAAGCAGAAATAAATAAATTTATATTAAAAACAAACAAACAAAAAAAGCCAAGCCAGGTAGTTAGTCAAAGTATCAACCAGTATAATGTGAACAAGTGAGAATTGTGGTTTACATTAAAAGATAGCTAAGGGAAAAAATAAAAGCAGAAACATTACTTTTCCAACAAAGGTAATTTACTCAATGCTATGGTTTTCCTGTAGTCATGTACGGCTGGGGCTGAGGAGACTCTTGAGAGTCTCTTGAACAGCAAGGAGATCATACCAGTCAATCCTAAAGGAATTCAACCCTGAATATTCATTGGAAGGACTGATGCCGAATACTATGGCCACCTGATGTGAAAATCCAACTCATTGGAAAAGATCCTGACACTGGGAAAGATTGAGGGCAGGATAAAAAGGGGATGACAGAGGATGAGATGGTTGGATGGCATTACTGACTCAATGAACATGAGTTTGGGCAAACTCTGCTGCTGCTGCTGCTGCTGCTAAGTCGCTCAGTTGTGTCCGACCCTGTTTGACCCCATAGATGGCAGCCCACCAGGCTCCACCGTCCCTGGGATTCTCCAGGCAAGAACACTGGAGTGGGTTGCCATTTCCTTCTCCAATGCATGAAGGTGAAAAGTGAAAGTGAAGTCGCTCAGTAGTGTCCGACTCCCAGCGGCCCCATGGACTGCAGCCCAGCAGGCTCCTCCATCCCTTGGATTCTCCAGGCAAGAACACTGGAGTGGGGTGCCATTTCCTTCTCCAATTCTGGGAGATAGCAAAAAACAGGGAAGCCTGGCATGGGGTTGTAAAGAGTCGGACATGGCTTACCGAATGAACAACAACTCGAGTTGAAGAACACTGAAGCTGAAAAACAACTCCAGTATTCTTGCCTGGAGAATTCCTTTGACAGGGGAGCCTGGTGGGCTACCGTCTGTGGCATTGCTAGGAGTTAGACACGACTAAGCGATTTACACTTTGATGGAACAACAACAAATGTTAATATAAAATTTTATGAATAAAAACCATTTTATAAGTATAAAAAATGAATAAAAGGCAGGGAAATACTTTGACTTTCTCATATTGTATTTGGATTTCTACCATAAAGCAGATTTATTTAAAGGCGGCATCTCAGCTTGGGAGAAAACTCCATCCTCACATCACAAGCTTTGACTTTACTA
Source organism: Oryx dammah (assembly GCF_014754425.2). Taxonomy (NCBI): domain Eukaryota; kingdom Metazoa; phylum Chordata; class Mammalia; order Artiodactyla; family Bovidae; genus Oryx; species Oryx dammah. The sequence goes on along the minus strand of NW_024070209.1, from coordinate 92,605,439 downwards.
GGGGAAACTTTAAGCTAGAAGGAAGGGTCAGTAAAGAGTTCTCTCCACATCTCCTTCCTGCTCACACCCGCTGGGCATCATCATGACGTTCTTCCTAAGGACGCTGTTTTCTCAGCGTCGACTCTTAGGACCACATGTGTCAGAATTCCCTGACCACAGAGTTCAAGAATGAGCATTGCTGGAGCTGGAGCTGGGTCTGCCTCTTTAATAAACTCCCCAGGGCATTCTAGGGAACATTAAAGTTTAGGAACCACTGCCCTAGGGCATGTGTCCTGGAGGGAGAAACAAGAAAACTGAGCAATTAATACATGTTTAATGCATGTCTCTAACCATGAGCTTGGAGCCCTGTCCCCTTGGATCCCCTCCCTGGTGGACAGAGCAGTCTTCCCGTCTTCATGTCTGAAGTTGGTGAACTGAGGATCAAGCTCTTTTTTCTAATGCTGGTGAGTGGGTCGGGACCACAGAAGTGGATAAATCTTGTCTCCAGGTGCCCTACAGAGAAGCTGAGAAACCAGTTCTTACTCAAGGCAGGTAGATCATTTGAGCATAAAGTTCAGGGAAGAACTTGGTCTCCTATGCCAACAGCAGGTGTGTGTGTGTGTGTGTGTGTGTGTGTGTGTGTATACAGGTGTTCGGCACTTCTCTGTGCTCTTGCTTGTGATACTTTTTATTACTAGTTCTTAAAAATGAGGAGAGAACACATATCAGGGCATATCTCTTTGACACATCTTGGGAGCAACTGCTTTTATTTTGGATTAGGCAACTCCTCAACAAGAGGATTTTGTTGAATCAGGAGGATATTGGAGAATGATAAATATGAGTACTAGTAAAAATACATATAATTGCCAGTAATATTTTTTACTTTGTAGAGCAGTGATATTGCAAGATTGAACTCTAAGATACTCTGAGTTCAGTTGACAGGTAAGCTTCTTTTTTTTCTTCAACCTTTATACATAATTGAACTGGCTATTTATTTGCTTATTTATTAAAAATTTTTTTAGTGTCAATCATTTTTTTAAATTCTTTGCTGAATTTATTACCATATTGTATTATTTCATGTTTTGGTTTTTAGCCATAAGGAATATGATATCTTTATACCTGGAACAGGGATTGAACCCATACATCCTGACTTGGAAGCTGAACTCTAAGCAGTGGATCACCAGGAAATTCATTGGCTGTGTATTTTTGATCCACTTTCCTTCAAGAATTGATTGCTGAAACGTCTTCCTTATCCTTAACATACGAGAGGACTTAAAAGTCAGATTTCCGTAGGTCAAGGTATCACAACCTGAAGGTCAAATCTTATGATTGCATGTCCAGAAATAGAAAAGAAATTAGGGAAGTTTTTATCTTACTATTTCTCTGCTAAGACACTGTGATAATTTCTCTTTACTGAGATGATGGACAAATGCCACTGAGCCAGTTTTTTTTCTGTATCAAACTCAATTCTTGGTTGGAAAATTCCCTATATATACATGGTAATACCATCTATCTTAGGGGATTCTGCAGAGACATGGCAATGCAGACAGACACTGACATATTCTTCAAGAGAAAGGACTCATATATATGTCTGCTGCAATCAAAATGTGCTTCTTTCACTGTCCTTTCATTCCCAGCAGGCAGGAGAGGAGCATGAAGAGGGAAAATCAGAGCAGCGTGTCCGAGTTCCTCCTCCTGGGGCTCCCCATCCAGCCAGAGCAGCAGGGCGTGTTCTTTGCCCTGTTCCTGGGCGTGTACCTGACCACGGTTCTGGGCAACCTGCTCATCATCCTGCTCATCAGGCTGGACCCTCGCCTCCACACCCCCATGTACTTCTTCCTCAGCCACTTGGCCCTCACTGACGTCTCCTTTTCATCTGTCACCATCCCTAAAATGCTGATAAACATGCAGATTCAGGATCAATCCATCCCCTATGCAGGATGCATAACACAGACATATTTCTTCCTCCTTTTTACTGGTCTGGATGATTTCCTGCTCACCTCGATGGCTTATGATCGGTACGTGGCCATCTGCCACCCTCTCCACTACAGCACCGCCATGGGACAGGGGCTGTGCCCCTCACTGGTAACTGTGTCCTGGATTCTCTCCTGTACCAATGCCCTGTGTCACACCCTCCTCCTGCCCCGGCTGTCCTTTTGTGCTGACCACAGCATCCCCCACTTCTTCTGTGACCTTGATGCCCTGCTGAAGCTCTCCTGCTCAGACACATCCCTCAATGAGCTGGCCATTTTCACGGCAGGAGTGGCCATCATCATCCTCCCGCTAGTATGCATCCTGATCTCTTATGGACGCATTGGGGCCACCATCCTGAAGGTCTCCTCCACCAAGGGGATCTGCAAAGCGTTGTCCACATGTGGCTCCCACCTCTCTGTGGTGTCTCTGTATTATGGGACAATTATTGGGCTGTATATTTTCCCCTCATCCAGCACCTCCAGGGACAAGAGCACCATTGCCTCTGTGATGTACACAGTGGTCACTCCACTGCTGAACCCCTTCATTTATAGCCTAAGGAACAGGGACATGAAGGGGGCCCTGGAGAGACTCTTGCACAAGGCAAAAGTCTTATCTCAGTGATGTTTGCTCATCTTTGTAAAAGACACGTGTGTTCACAAAACCTCAGATCTTACATCCCTACATTTGAAGCCAGTATAGAATAAATACTCAGTAAATGTTTGATAGTTGAATTGCATTCCTTTATGAATTTGTCTATTTCCTAACAGTTCATTAGCATAAATTGTGAAATTTGAGTTTAGGTTCTTGATTTTTGATATTGTCTGTAAGGCTGGGCATTTATATAGCTGGTAGTATTTCACCTCTCCTCTTATTTCCTGGGAATTTATTTCTTTTTAAAAATGTAATTAATTATTTATTTATTGGGGGATAATTGCTCTGCAATACTTTGTTGACTTTTGCTATACAACGAGAATCAGCTATACGTATACTTATTTTCTCTCTCTCTTGATCTTCCCTCCTACCATCCCCATGCTTTGCAGCCCTCTGGGTCATCACAGAGCACCACACTGAGTCTCCTGTGCTATGTAGCATTTTCCCATTAACAATCTAATTCCACATGGTTGTGTATATATGTCAACAGTACTCTCTCAGTTTTCTCCACCCTCTCCTTCCCTCTTAGCAAACTATGTGAAGGACAGCGGAGCCTTGTATGCTGCAGTCCATGGGCTTGCAAAAGTCAGACGACATGACTGAATAACAACAGCCCATCTTCCAACTGTGTGCAGAAATTCATTCTCTATATCTGCCTCTCTATTCTTGCCTGTCTAATTGGTTCATCACTACCATTGTTCTAGACTCCATATGTAGACATTAACATAGAATATTTATTTTTCTCTTTGCTCTGTATCAGACCCAGACAATATGTAGACCCATCCACATCCCAGGAAATGGCACAATTTTGTTACATTTTGTGGCTGTATAATATTCCATTGTATATATGTGTCAGATCTTCTATATCTATTCCTCTGTCAGTGGACATTTAATACTGTATATAAAATAAACAACTAATGAGAATCTACTGTATAGCACAGGGAACTCTACTCAAAGCTCTGTAGTGGCCTAAATAGAACCTCTGTGATGTATACAGTGGGCACTCCACTGATGAACCCCTTCATTTATAGCCTAAGGAACAGGGACATGTAGGGGGCCCTGGAGAGACTCTTGTACAGGGCAAAAGTCTTGTCTCAGTGTTTGCTCATCTTTGGAACAGCCACGTGTGTTCACACAAACCCCAGATCCTACACTGCTAGATTTGAGCCTGCCAAGAAATGAATACTCAGTGAATGTTTGACCACTTGATTTCATTCTGTTACAGTTCCCTTAAAATTTATTGGTATAAATTATGGATTCTGAGTAGATTTTCTTGATTTTTGATCTTGTGTATTAGATTGAGAAATTACACAGCTGGTAATACTTATGCCTCTAGTCTTATTTCTCAGGAATTTATTAGTTCTTTTTAAAACAATCTATTGAGCTAAAATTGTCATATACACATTGTAAATATTTAATGTGTATATTTGATATTTTGATGTATATACATTGTGAAACAACCACTACAATCAAGTTCACATATTCGTCATCATTCATTAAGTTATCAGTTTAATCCATTTGTGTTTATGTGTTTGTTATCAGTTTAATCCATTTGTGTTTGTGTGTTTGTTGAGAAGATATAATTTATTATCCACTCTATTAGTAAATATCAAGCATACAGTATGTGTGTGTTAGTTAAACAGTCATGTCCAACTCTTTGTGACCCCGTGGGCTGTAGCCCATCAGATTCCTCTGTCCATGAAATTCTCAGGCAAGAATACTGGAGTGGGTTGTCATTCCCTTCTCCAGGGGATCTCCCCAACCTGAGGGTCAAACCCAGGTCTCCTGCTTTGCAGGCAGATTCTTTACCATCTGAGCCACCAGAAAGCCATACAATATAGTGTTCTTAACAATAGTCCTCATGCCATACTTTGGACCTCCCAAGAAGTTATACATCTGCATAACTGGAACTTTGTACATTATGCCAAGTGAAATAAGTCAAATTCAAAAAAAGACCAATATTTCATGATCTCACTTATATATGGAATCTAAAATAGTCAAATTCATAGAAGCAGAGACCAGAATGGTGGTTCCTAGAGGATGGAGAGAAAGAAATGGGGTTCTTATGATCTGCTGGAAGATTCTGTCTAACAAGGCTCCCCAGCATAGAAAGCTTGGGATTTGTAATGTATCTCCTTTCCTTTCCTCACTTCCCCTTCAGTGTTCTTTTCAGTTTTTCTTGGTGGTGGTAATAATGGTGGATCAGGAGAAGAAACTGTATAGTAGCCTTTAATGTTCCAGGAAACAATCTACAGATATGAGTTCAGGTCCTTCACCTTAGGACTCAAAGCTTGTTATTGATTTAGAAACACTGAAACAAAGTCTATGGACTTTTCTGACTGCATGTGTGAGTTTCAAGAAGACACCTGCTCAGTCCAGACTGGGACTGGAGTCTTTTGTTGCCCACACTGAATTTGGAGCATGTCACATTCAATGTCAAAATCTGTCTCCCAGAAACTCATTTGTACTCAATTTAGTGAACCTAGGTTTGTGTTATAAGCCAGGTAATCTGTTTTCTTTGACATCCAATGAAGGGTCACATAGTTTTCTTTGTTCAGACTGCAGTCATTTAAGAACAAACATGGTCAAATCGGCTTCTGGGGCTCAGCACCACATAGGTGTAAGAGAAGAGTATTTGGGAAAGACAGAGCTCATGTAAGTTGTATCTGCCATGGGGTATGGCCTCAAACAACCCACTTAACTCCTCTAAATATCAATTTGTCCTGTGTAAATTAAAATAGTATAAAACATTCAATGTATTTTTGATTAAAAAATTAAATACTAAATTTGGTCAGCATTGCAATTGACCAAGAATAATCAATATTAGCTTTCCATACCGATTCATCAGAGGTGAATTTTGGAGGAGAACTTGCATAAATATTCCTGAATTATGCTGACTTGGAATCATAGAATAGAGATTATAGTCCCAATACAAAGGTAATCTGCAGTCTTAGGGACACAGTTACACCTCTTGGCTGATGAGGCTAGAACCAAATGACTAAGAAGCAATGAATAAGTTGGTGGCTGAGTAGATGAGGAAAGAGATCAGAAGAGTATCTTACTCTCTACTTGTTTAACATTCACTCAGAGAGTGATCCTTGACCTGGAGCTGATGAGCTCATGTTCAGTCATGTCTGACTCTTTGTAAGTAGCTCACCAGGTTCCTCTGTCCATGGACTTCTCAGGCAAGAATACTGGAGTGAGTTGCCATTTCCTTCTCCAGGGGGTCTTCCCAACCCAGGAATCAAACCTGCATCTCCTGTGTCTCCTGCACTGCAGGCAGATTCTTTCCCAGCTGAGCCATCAGGGAAGCCCCTGGAGCTGATGAAGCTGCTATTTAACACCCCAGTTTCCTTTGTAGAAGGACAAAGTTGTCCCCTACCCAAACCCTGAACAATTAAGCTGCAGACACGGAGTTACTGTGTCTGCAGGCTTAGTATCCTCCAGTTCCAGAACCCAGACCTGAACAGAGCTGAAGCCTTTCATGCTGTCCTAGAGAAAGGATGCTGTGTTTGGCCTGGACACCCCATGAGTGCCTGGATCAGCATCCCTCTTGGCACTGGGGTTCTGCTTTTGGGTCCCTGACCATCTACCTGGTTGTCTCTGGCCCATTCCCTAAAGAGGTCACTGCTGTTCTTCAGATTTTTGGTCATGGGTCGGTGACAGTGCTCTGAATGGATTTTTCTCAAAAAATGTTAGAGGCATTTGCTTGTTGAGAAGAGTTTCATCACCACCTGCTATGCTAGACTGGCTTTCCTTGGTTGTGGACAGTCCAAAGCAAGCTGGTATGCACCATATTGATTTGGTTATGTATATAAAACTTCTGAAAATCTCTCTGAAAGTATGAACTTTGGAATATTTTCCCTCAGCCATGCCAGGGCTGTCCACACTGTAATAGTCTTAAGTGAGAGAGAGAATAAGTTTCTGACTACCTGCTTTTTCATAAAAGGGCTCCAAGCAGGAGGAAGGCAAGTACCCTGAATAGAGAAGGGGTGACCAGAAACTCTTCATCACCCACCCATGAACAGATCCCAATCAGAAGCACTTCTTACTCAGATCACACTACCAAAATGCAGAGTTAGAAATGACTTGTAATCCAGTGTAAATTGTTTTAATGTCAATATCACATTAACCTTATTTGAATTGGGGACCTAAAATAATTGAAGGTTGAACTTAGAGATTGGGGTCTGGATGATAGGATGTACCAGGAGATAAACAAGTTTGGAAATTTGAATACAATTATAACTATTCTGGTGTGGGGAACCCAGTCTCATCTCCTAGTCTGTTTGGGACCTGTAGGATAAATGTAAACCCAGCCACCCAACAGGGTTCCTATGTGCACTGCGTTGTTACTGGATTAACATTACCTGAGGATCAGAATGAGTAGGGAAGGTGAGCTGATGGGGGCCAGTGTGAGCAGAAGGTTCAGGGTATCAGAGGGGTCATGGACGGCAAGGTTGGTTGGATGCTGTGCTCAATAATCTCACATCCCAGCCCCTGTTGTGTCCATGTAAGCTGTCAACGTGAGCTTTAGAACCCTGCCAGAGATGCCTTTCCTAAAAGAGCCAATCATGAGGGGCAGAAGATATTTTCTTGCCAATTTGAAGGACAGAAAGAACGCTAGAGGTTAATAGTTCAGTGAGACTAGACTATCAGTTCCCCATAGTCTGCAGAATAATAGATGTCGAGAGAATGAAAGGAGTCATCAATAGGAAGATGGGACAGGACTCTGGGGCTTCAATAGCTCCAGATCTGATTATTTGAGAAGGTCCCCCTCATATCCATCCTCTGTGTCTGCATCTCTGTTCCTGACCTGAAAATAGGTTTATCTATACCATTTTTCTAGATTCCACATATATGCATTAATATATGAATTTGTTTTTTTCTTTCTGACTTACTTCATTCCATATGACATGACAGACTCTGTGTCCGTCCATATCTCTATAAATGAACAATTTTGTTCCAGTTTATGGCTGAGTAGTATTCCATTGTATATCTGTACTACATCTTCTTTACCCATAAACCTGTCATTGAACATTAAGGTTGTTTCTGTGTCCTGGCTATTGTAAATTGTGCTGCAATGAATGAATCGGGAGATTAGGATCGACATATATACACTACCATGGGTAAAATAGGTAGCTAGTGAGAACAGGCTGTGTAGCACAGGGAGCTTAGCTGGGTGCTCTGTGATGAACTAGAGGGGTGGGAGGAAGGTCCAAGAGGGAAGGAATATATGTACACATATAGCGGATACACTTCGTTATATTGCATAAAGTGACACAGCATTGTAGAGCAATCATGCTTCATCACAAAGAAAGAAGAAAAAAAGAAAGTCCCTCTCACTGAGCCAAGGACCCTAGAGAGATTATCCAGAAAGGAGATCTTGAGAGAACAGAAGCCCTGCCTCCAATCAGCAAACAAATGGAATCATCAAGTACTTGCTTGAAATGATTCACATTTGTGCCTTCCACTGCTGAAGGCTGGAAGAGTTTGATTCCATGAAGGATGCTCAGTAACGAAAATTAATTTAAACATATAGGTATTGCAAGACATTTTAAGACAGGCTGAGTATGAGAAACAGACTGCTTTGGGGAGGGGTTTTACGTAGCCAGTGAACTCTGGTCACACCCAGGGGATGTGAGGAGTCAAAATTTTATGTTCTTTTTTTTTAACAATAATATTTTTAATGTATTTAAGATTCTTAAAGGCAGAAGAAAACTTAGGTGCCCATAAAAATGTTGGTGTTTTTTTTTTTTTTCTGTCTCTGCAAATATTTAAGCTGTGGTGCCTCTTTCAGATCTGAAGACAACCCTGAAAGTAAATAAGGAAAAGTTCGCAGTGTTCACTCCTTCAGATCACACAAAAGATGCTTGGCATTGAACATTTTGGCCCGTACGTAGGGTGAAGAGGCAGCCCATGGAACTCAATCATCTTTCCTGGTTGAAATTTTGGCAAACCATGGAATATAAAGTAAACATCATGGAAACCTAAACATTGAATTATTAGTCTTCTGTCAGGGTAGTCTTTACCTATTTTGCATCTCCTAGCATGGGCTTCTATTCTTTATTTCTTTTGTCCAAACCCTCCACTTAGTGCTATAAACATAGAGATGACCCCCAGTTTTTATGATTGACAAATTAACAACCTAGAATGAAAGTGTCATGAAATCAAGGTCAATGTCTTGTTCAAGGTTCTATTCCCAGAACTTATTAAACCTCCCCCCACATAGTAGGTGTCTGGTGTATATTTGTTTAATGAATGGATCTCTAAGAAAAGATTTTTATACCTTTTCAATGAAAGAGGGGTGAAGATAGAGAATGATGCTAATAATGATAGCCATCATTTATTAAAAACATCCTATTATGAGTCAGTATACTACGCACATTTTGTAGTTTATCTTAGTTAATTCTCCAAGTCACATTATTAAATAGAGATTATATTTCCACTTTATCAATGAGAAGTCTAAGGTTCAGCGAGGTTAGGTAACCTTTACGACTATTGTGGGGCAGATCAAAACTGAAGCCAAGTTTGACTCCAAGTCTATGTCTTTTCACTGAAAGTTACTATCACTAATTATTACTAGGAAGCAGTAATTCTCCTATGACTGAGGAGCCTCTTAAGGGCCACCTTCATGTCCTTGTTTCGTAGGCTGTAGATGAAGGGGTTCAGCATGGGGGTCACTAGAGTGTACACTGCAGCTGCTGCAATGTCCTTGTCTTCAGAGGCAACGGATGGAGGACACAGATAAGCACTGAAGAGGGTCCCATAGAAGACACAGACGACACAGAGATGGGAACTGCAGGTGGAAAAGGCCTTGCCACCCCCACCCGGCGTTCGGACCCTCAGAACGGCAGATACAATGTGAATGTAGGAGATGACAATGCATATGAAGGGGACCATGAGCACGGTGCCTCCTAAGGCAAAAACCATCAACTCATTGATGTGGGTGTCAGAACAGGACAGCTTCAGGACAGGAACTATGTCACAGAAAAAGTGAGTTATTTCCCCAACAACACAGAAGGAAAGCCGAGACATGAGGAGGGTGTGAGTCAAGGCAACGATGTGGGTGAGGATCCAACACAGTGCAAGCAGCAGGGCACAGACTCGCAGACTCATAACCGTGCAGTAGTGGAGAGGGTGGCAAATGGCCACATAGCGATCATATGCCATCATGGCCAGGAAGAAGCTGTCCAGATCACCGAACATCAGAAAGAAGTACATCTGTGTGAGGCAGCCAACATAAGAGATGGTATGAAGTTGTGTCTGTACATTTACCAGCATCTTGGTTACTGTGGAGGATGTTAAACCTATGTCAACAAAAGACAGGTTGACCAAAAAGAAATACATGGGGGTGTGGAGGTGTGGGTCAGAGCCGATGGCCAGGATGATGAGCACATTTCCCGTCAAGGTGACAAGATACATACACAGGAAAATTCCAAAGAATAACTGCTGTTGCTCTGGCGAGCCAGATATTCCTCGCAGGAAAAATTCAGAAATGCTGGTTTGGTTTTCCATGACTCTGCTGCACCTGGAAGGTAGGAAGGAGAGTTAGAAAACTATATTTCTTCTAGAACTCTGCCTGTGCTGTCTGTCAAATTTTCCAACTCCCAAATCTCCTTTTTATTTCATTTTCATCCCCAATCTCGACTTCACCTCCAATCTGACCATACTTCTTTCTTTCCTCCTTACAAATATTATAGTTTTTTTCTTTCCTCTGTCTTCCTTCTGGTCAATCTTTTATACAAACATGATTCTTTTAGGGAGTTTCTGGGCATATTCAGCTTCAGTCTTACAAACTTTTGGTCTACTTCTGTAGCCCTGTATCAGTGTCATCATTTTTTAAAAAATATAAATTTATTTATTTATTTTTTCTTTTCTTTTTTTTTCTATTTTTTCTTTTTTCTTTTTTATTTTACTTTACAATTCTGTATTGGTTGGAAGCTAATTACTTTACAATATTGTATTGGTTTTGCCATACATCAACATGAATCCGCCATAGGTATACACGTGTTCCCCATCCTGAACCCCCCTCCCTCCTCCCTCCCTGTACCATCCCTCTGGGTCACCTCAGTGCACCAGCCCCAAGCACCCAGTATCATGCATTGAATTTTTAGTAGCCTGGATCCACGAGTAGCTGGAGGTGAGCTAAATCTTATAATCTGTTGATAGCGCCTGAATTCCACAAAAAATTGTTTTTAAAGCCCTCACAATATCTCATTTTAGAGTGCAGGGCATTATTTTCTTTTTTTTTTAAATGACATCTCTGTTTATTATTGACATGGGAAAAAGTTTAGAGTATGAAACAACATGAAAAATATGATTGTATTTTTTATTTTTGTCTTTTTTTTTTACTTTTTGTGGTTTAATGTTTGCATTATTTAAATATAAATTTATTTATATTTAAATAATTGGAGGTTAATTACTTTACAATATTGTATTGGTTTTGTCATACATCAACATGAATCCGCCACAGGTGTACACGTGTTCCCCATCCTGAACCCCACTCCCTCCTCCCTCCCCGTACCATCCCTCTGGGTCGTCCCAGTGCACCAGCCCCAAGCATCCAGTATCATGCATCAAGCCTGGACTGGTGATTCATTTCATATATGATATTATACATGTTTCAATGCCATTCTCCCAAATCATCCAACCCTCTCCCTCTCCCACAGAGTCCAAAAGCCTGTTCTATACATTTGTGTCTCTTTTGCTGTCTCACATACAGGGTTATCATTACCATCTTTCTAAATTCCATATATATGCATTAGTATACTGTATTGGTGTTTTTCTTTCTGGCTTACTTCACTCTGTATAATAGGCTCCAGTTTCATCCACCTTATTAGAATGGATTCAAATGTATTCTTTTTAATGGCTGAGTAATACTCCATTGTGTATATTACCACAGCTTTCTTATCCATTCATCTGCTGATGGACATCTAGGTTGCTTCCATGTCCTGGCTGTTATAAACAGTGCTGCAATGAACACTGGGGTACATGTGTCTCTTTCAATTCTGGTTTCCTCGGTCTGTATGCCCAGCAGTGGGATTGCTGGGTGATAAGGCAGTTCTATTTGCAGTTTTTTAAGGAATCTCCACACTGTTCTCCGTAGTGGCTGTACTAGTTTGCATTCCCACCAACAGTGTAAGAGGGTTCCCTTTGAAATTATGGAGTGCGTTTTTTCCCTGCCTTTCAGTTTTTACCATTGGCATAGGGTCATCCTGCAGCTAACATTTGTGTCCACTTGTTACATGTCAGGTGCTCAACTAAGCACTTCATACAGACTGTCTGCTTTAGCCCTTAAACAAAACAAGGAAGGAGAGATTGTTATGCTTAAGACTGTGTGTTGAAGAAAACTGAGGCTAAGGATACTTGAATCATTTGCACCAACAATTTGTAAATATTGGAGCTAGAATTCAAACCCATAGCATTAGATGTTAGCATTAGAGAGAAAGTGGTTTTCTATTTATATTTTATTTTATCACCTTTATATTTTATCTCTCAGTATTTCTATTTTAGAATCTTTAACCTCACTTGTGGTTTTTCTATCTTATATACTTATTTTTCATAAAAGAACAATAAAATTTAAGCACTAGACAGAACCTACAAGATCATATGGCATTCCTGGGTGATTCAGTTGTTAAAGAATCCAGCTGCCAATACAGGGGTCAAAGAAGATGCAGAGTCAATCCCTGGGTCAAGAATATCCCCTGGAGGAGGAAATGGTCCCCAATTCAGTATTCTTGTCAGGAAAGTCCCATAGACAGAGGGGCCTGCGGAGCTGCAGTCCCTGGGGTCACGAAGAGTTGGGCATGAATGAGTGACTGAGTGCACACACATACAAGATCATGCGGTCTAGAGACCCCCAAACATTGGTCACAATCATAACCAAGTGAGACACTTTAAAAAGTACAGACCCTTCAGACTTACCCAGATTTACTGAGTTAAAATTTTTAGGATATAGTCTGGCTACCCAGTTTAAATACTGGGTATTATTTAAAAACAAAAACAATTCTCCTCAAGTATTTTAATGCTCAGCAGAGACTAAGAAGGGCTTCCCTCGTGGCTCAGATGGTAAGACTCTCCCTGCAATGCAGGAGACCCGGGTTCTATACCAGGGTCCGAAAGGTCCCCTGGAGAAAGAAAGGAGGATCCACTCCAGCGTTCTTGTCTGAAGAATTCCACGGACAGAGGAGCCTGGCAGGCTATAATCCATGGGTCACAAAAAGTTGGACACAACTGAGTGATTAATACTTTCACTTTTTCAGAGACTAAGAGTAAATAATTTTGCTTAACTCTTCCATTTGATTCACAGATGAGTAAGCTAAAGTTCAAAAATAAAGTTATTGAAATAATTTACACTGTGCTTTAGAGGAAGATGGTATGACAACCAGGATATGCAGCCTCTCTGACTAGTGCCCTTTCTGTTTAGTCAGTTATCTTTTTTATTATTATTTTTTTGTTATCAGTATCTTGCAGATCTAAATATGTTCCTATTCTTAACTTCTATTCAAACTCCACACTTAAAGAAAAACTTACCTATAGATGGACAAGAAGATTTACTGAAACATTATTCTTATTTTGGAGTGAATACTTCTTGAACATGAAGAATATCTCAACACTATTGCATATTTATTTATTCCTGAACCTTATACTAATTTAGGAATGTATCTCAGAACTATATAACTTTTCCCAAGAGATCATAAAACCACAAACTAAGTTATTTTTCTCCTACTCCATCTTTCCATGGAGAATACGATGCCTCACAAAGATTGGACTCTCCTGACTGGGCACATTCTAATAACCGTGTTCTGGAAAGTGACAGATTCTTAAGACCCAAATGACTGTGTATCTCATTGAGAGGAGAGTGATACAGATTGAGTGGCTAGACAATTTTATGCTTTCCTGACTGCAGACCTTGCCTTTAGTGAGAAAGTCTACTCATCCCCACAAAGCTTCTCAAGGGGACTGTAAGTTATCTTAGGATGGAGTTGCATTTGTTTCACTATATCTGTCAGCGTGTAATGCCTGAATCAGGTTATTCCCTTAGTGCTCTCTTCATCAATAGCACTGACCATTTAACATCAGAAAATTTTCAAAATCCTTAACAAAGGGTCTAAAAGTCTCCATTGTCAACCCTGCTTTTTACCTTCGTCTTTTTTTTTTTTTTCTATCAAGGGCCTTATCCTTTGATTCTGTTCTCCTATTCTTTGATTCTTCCTTCCCTAAAAGACTTTCTCAGCCTTCATCCTGACTATAATCTCAAAAAACTCTACAGCTCTTAGAGACAAAAATGAGCAGCTCCAGATCTTTGGGCCAACCTCTGGCTTTGTCACCCCAGAGTGATAAGTTCCCTTTACTTACTTCTGCTGCTTCTTCACCTCCTGTGTCTGCCAACAGGTAAAACATGGCTTGGCCTTGACGGAGAGGATTTTTCCAAAAGCAGGGCTTACTAGTTTGCAACTCTTTGTCTCATTTCTCTTCTTACTGCTATACCAGTTACCAGGAAGAAGGCACTATGGTTATCCTTAATTTGGAAGGAAGGAGGAAAGAGCTCAGATTCTTCCTGACGACCTTTGTGATGGGATTATGTGGAATCAGGATTTAGGATCAAGAATAATAAATACAATTGGCAAATATTCAGAAACATAAGTCAGATTGCTCAACTGATGTTATAAACAAGTTTAGGGTGAGGAAAGGAGAGAAAGAAATATCAGAATTTCCAGTAAGGAGCCCAAGAAATCAGCAAAAGATTGCAGAGCCAAGCCACAGCTAGGTGTGAAGGGGAAGTTAGAGCAATCACAGTTACCTTTGCCAACTGGAACAGAGAAGCCCAGAATGAAGAGTATTTAAGATTGTCTGGGGCACATGGTACCAGAGAAGACAATGGCACCCCACTCCAGTACTCTTGCCTGGGATGGGGGAGCCTGGTGGGCTGCCGTCTATGGGGTCGCACAGAGTCGGACACGACTGAAGTGACTTAGCAGCAGCAGCAGCACACGGTATAGTGACCCCACTCAGGTCTACAGAAATTTTGAAATATTTTATATTTTGAAACCTGAACAAGGGACTGAGAACTGGAGAGGACTCATCAGACTATACCAGGAAGAGATTGAACAGGGCTCTACATTGGCCATATGTAGACAGGGCGTCATGGGAAAGAGTTCCCCAGAGCCTTGTTAGAACAGTCATAATTGCCCAGTTTCTCCTCTGTATCTCATATAATAGATCAAATTAGTACAGTGTTGGCTTCATTAAAACAACTTGGAAGCTTTACTTCTTTCTCTTGTTAAATGGTAGCATTAAGGATTGGTGTTACTTGTATTGATTTGTAATAGCAGTCCATGACAAAAATGCCACTTTCTATGTAAAGAGGTCTCCTAGCTGCCCCCTTGCAACAAGATTCCTGCCCCTAAGCTCCTCCTTTCAAAAGCAGAGACATTACTTTGCCAACTAAGGTCCGTCTAGTCAAGGCTATGATTTTTCCAGTAGTCATGTATGGATGTGAGAGTTGGACTGTGAAGAAGGCTGAGCGCTGAAGAATTGATGCGTTTGAACTGTGGTGCTGGAGAAGACTCTTGAGAATCCCTTGGACCACAAGGAGATCCAACTAGTCCATTCTGAAGGAGATCAGCCCTGGGATTTCTTTGGAAGGAATGATGCTAAAGCTGAAACTCCAGTATTTTGGCCACCTCATGGGAAGAGTTGACTCATTGGAAAAGACTCTGATGCTGGGAGGGATTGGGGGCAGGAGAAGAAGGGGACAACAGAGGATGAGATGGCTGGATGGCATCACTGAATCGATGGACGCGGGTCTGAGTGAACTCCGGGAGTTGGTGATAGACAGGGAGGCCTGGCGTGCTGTGACTCATGGGGTCGCAAAGAGTCGGACACGACTGAGTGACTGAACTGAACTGGACTGAAGCTCCTCCTTTAAAGAAATCCAGAAACTGCCTGTATTCACATGTGCAGTTTAGTGGCATACGACATACTTAAAGAATTCTTGAACTTCTGGTTAAAGATGTTATATTAGAGCCATGCATTCAATTTTATGGTCCCCTCAAACCTACTAGAAGTAAAGTGACTTTTTAAAAAAGACATAAAACCCATGAGGGCAGAGAAGAGTGGAAAGTAAACAATAGTAAAATTTCAAAAGTTGGAAAGCAAAGGGATAAGTGAGTGGTGATCAAAATGCTCTTTCTTTCCTCAACTTGACTAAATGTTAGACAGTTTTTTCCTGACTAGACTGCTGACCTCCCATTTTTAAGAACATCTACTTTAGAAAAATTGTGTTTTAAAATTCTTTCTTTGCCCTTTTGGACTGTAAATCTTCCAGGCTCTTGTCTGTTATACTAGTTCTTATACCTTAAGAATGTCTTTCTCAAGGTTCTGGGAGCTATCTCTTTGAAATGTAATTATCAATAAAGATAACACCCCTGTCTCCCAGTCTCTGTGAAAGGGTGGGAACCTAACTTCAACAGATGCCAATTAGCAAGCATATTAATAGATGGCCTATATCTCTGACCTACCTTCTTTATAACATCCTCCAATACTTTTCCATTAGCTAATCCCAGCTCTTATAAATCCCCCTGCCTTTTGTTTCAGCAGAATTGACTTCAGTCTGTCTCTCCAATTGCAGTATTCTTGAATAAAGTCTTCCTTGCTTCTTTAACTCCACATGCGTAATTTATCTTTGACAGTGGTGAATGGGTTAACAGACATGAAGAAGCTAGGTACTAAGCTGGTGGTAGATGAAATAAAATAATCAATTTTTTCAATACTGAAGAATCCACAAAAAACAGAAACTGGGAGCTCTGGGTATATGAATAAACTCAGAGGTGATAGCTATTTCAGAAATTGAATCTCTAGATTCTAGTTTTCACTCCTCACTACTGGAATACTGTCTTCTTCTATCTCAGCAGAAGTTGGTAGTTTTACTTTCTGGAGAAGTTGTGACTAGGAGTTGTCACATAAAATTCAGATTAGTGAATCATATACAAAAACAAGAGTTATATGACTATGTGCATGGGTGCTAAGTTCAGTCATGTCCAGCTCTGTGCAACCCTATGGACTGTAGCCCTCCAGGCTCCTCTGTCCATGGGGATTCTCCAGGCAAGAATCTGGAGTGAGTTGCCATGCCCTCCTCCAGGGCATCTTCCCCACCCAGGGATAAACCCAACTCTCTTGTGTCTCCTGCACTGGCTGTGCTGTGCTTAGTTGCTCAGTCGAGTCCTACTCTTTGTGACCCCATGGACTGCAGCCCACTAGGCTCTTCTGTCCATAGGGATTTTCAGGCAAGAATACTGGAGTGCGTTGCCATGCCCACCTCCAGGGGATCGTCCCAACCCAGAGATCGAACCCAGGTCTCCTGCATTGCAGGCAGATTCTTTACCATCTGAGCCACCAGGCATTGGCAGACAGGTTCTTTTCCACTAGCACCACCAGGGAAGCCTTTTCAATGACTCTGTGCATGTGTGTGTGTGTGCGTGCGTGCTAAGTTCTTCAGTCATGACCGACTGTTTGCAACCCTATCGACATAGCCTACCAGGCTCCTCCATCCATAGGATTCCCCAGGCAAGGATACTGGAGTGGGTTGCCATTTCCTTTCCCAAGGGATCTTCTTGATCCAGGGAGGGAACCCACCTCTCCTGCATTGGCAGGCGGTTTTTTTTTTTTTTACCACTAGCACCACGTGGGAAGCCCTTACATGACTATCAGTTCACTTCAGTCTCTCAGTCGTGTCAGACTCTTTGCGACCCCATGAACTGCAGCACGCAAGGCCTCCCTGTCCATCACCAACTCCTGGAGTCCACCCAAACCCATGTCCATCGAGTCGGTGATGCCATCCAACCATCTCATCCTCTGTTGTCCCCTTCTCCTCCTGCCCTCAATCTTTCCCAGCATCAGGGTCTTTTCCAATGAGTCAGCTCTTCACATCAGGTGGCCAAAGTATTGGAGTTTCAGCTTCAACATCAGTCCTTCCCATGAACACCCAGGACTGATCTCCTTTAGGATGGACTGGCTGGATCTCCTTGCAGTCCAAGGGACTCTCAAGAGTCTTCTCCAACACCATAGTTCAAAAGCATCAATTCTTCAGTGCTCAGCTTTCTTTATAGTCCAACTCTCATCCATACATGACCACTGGAAAAACCATAGCCTTGATTATATGGACCTTTGTTGACAAAGTAATGTCTCTGCTTTTTAATAACTTTCCTTCCAAGGAGTAAGCATCTTTTAATTTCATGGCTGCAGTCACCATCTGCAGTGATTTTAGAGCCCAGAAAAATAAAGCCCAGAAAAATATATACATGACTATGTATAACACCAAATGATGAATCCTGAAACCTAAAGACCTATATCGTGAATACAGAATAGTGTAAGAATTTCTTTGACATTCAAGTAGCTGAGCAGAAAAAAACTAAAGATACTGGCATTGGCCTTCCCCCGAAAGTTTTCCCAGCCAGATAATCCTACAGTGAAACTCAAAATCGACAGCTCCTTCTATAAACACAGGGCTTCCAGGCAGTTCCAGTACAAAATTCATTGTAGTTAGCACTTCAAATTTATGTTTTTCACAAAATTGTCAGTTAATAGGATATTCAAATGAAAAATAATTAATTTGATCCTGACCTCATGCTGTATAAAAAATCAGTTCCAACTAGATTCATATACAAATAAAAGACAAAACAACAAAATTTCAGATGAAAACACAAATATCTTCCTAATCAAGAAGTATGCAGCTATCTCTTAAATAGGACACAAACAGAATAACTGAAAGTAAATAAATAAGTGGGACCATATTAAAAGTAAGAATTTCTAAAAAAAATAATTAAAAAATTAAAATAAAATTAAGAACTTCTGTTTTTCAAAAGGCACCAGTAAGAGAGTGAAAAGTCAACGCACAGGCAAGAAGGAGACGTGTCATGCATGCATTTCACAAAATATTGTATACCAGTATGTATATATAAGACCCTTTTCAAATCAAGGAATAGAAACAAACTCCAAAAGACATTAAAAAATATATCAGAATGCCAGTCTGTGTTTGATACAGGATACAGGATGCTTGGGGCTGGTGCACGGGGATGATCCAGAGAGATGATATGGGGTGGGAGGTGGGAGGGGAGTTCAGGATTGGGAACTCACGTACACCCCTGGCAGATTCATGTCAATGTATGGCAAAACCAATACAGTATTGTAAAATAAAGTAAAAATAAAAATTATATATATATATATCAGAATGTAATATCAAATATTTTTTAAAACACATGAAAATGTTTTCAACCTCATTAGTCATCAGGACAGCTTAAATTTAACCTACAATGTGTTACTACTACACATCTATCAGAATAGCTAAAATGAAAAAGACTGTACCAAATATTAGTGAGATTGGAGCAACCAGAATCTCATAACCACTGTCAACACCATAGAACAATCACTCTGAAAAACTAAAGCTGAACCATGCAAAACCTAGGATTCCCCAGTTCTACTATTAAACATATATCCAACCAAAATGTGTACACACATTCCTCGAGAGGTCTGGATAAAAATGTTTATACCAGCACTATTTATAAAATACCAAACTGAAAATCACCTAAATAGCTATCAACAATAGATTAGATGAATTATGGTAATTTCCATTAATGAATATCAGCAGCAATGAGAATGAATGAAACACAGGTTTGAATTTCCCGCTTGCTCCCACTTCCAGATGATTTCCATTGTAGTTATCCCATGTCTGTATCACTCTTGTATTGGGTATATGTGTAGAGGAAATAAAATCCAAGGTCTTCAGACTGAAAGGAACAATACATAAAGGGGTGCATCTAAGGAGACCTTTTTCCACTTGGACCTCATTTAGATGACAAGATCTTGGACCTTGACCTCATGTTGCGATGGAATGAGATTCTGAAGCTTTTTCAGTTCAGTTCAGTCACTCAGTCATGTCTGACTCTTTGCGACCCCATGGACTGCAGCAAGCCAGGTGTTCATGTACATCAGCAACTCCAAAGCTTGCTCAAACTCATGTCCATTGAGTCAGTGATGCCATCCAACCATCTCATCCCTGTCGTCCCCTTCTCCTCCTGCCTTCAATCTTTCCCAGCATCAGGGTCTTTCCCAATGAGTCAGTTCTTCACATCAGATGGCCAAAGTATTGAAGTTTCAGCTTCAGCATCAATCCTTCCAGTGAATATT
This sequence comes from Oryx dammah, assembly GCF_014754425.2. Lineage (NCBI taxonomy): Eukaryota > Metazoa > Chordata > Mammalia > Artiodactyla > Bovidae > Oryx > Oryx dammah. The sequence continues at coordinate 92,585,648 of NW_024070209.1, read as the reverse complement.
CAGAACTGATTTCCTTTAGGATTGACTGGTTTGATCTCCTTGCAGTCCAAGGGACTCTCAAGAGTCTCCTCCAACACCACAGTTCAAAACATCAATTCTTTGGTGTCAGCTTTCTTTATAGTCCAGCTCTCAGATCCATACATGATTACTAGAAAAACCATAGCTTTGACTAGATGGGTCTTTGTTGGCAAAGTATTGTCTCTGCTTTTGAATATGCTATCTAGGTTGGTCATAGCTTTTCTTCCAAGGAACAAGCATCTTTTAATTTCATGGCTGCCGTCACCATCTGCAGTGATTATGGAACCCAAGAAAATAGTCTCTCACTGTTTTCATTATTTCCCCATCTATTTCCCATGAAGTGATGTGTCCAGATGCTATGATCTTCATTTTCTAAATGTTGAGTTTTAAGCCAACTTTTTCCCTCTCCTCTTCCACTTTCATCAAGAAGCTCTTTATGTCAATGTATGGCAAAACCAATACAGAATTGTAAAGTAAAATAAAAAATAAATAAATTAAAAAAAAAAGAAGCTCTTTAGTTCTTCTTTGATTTCTGCCATAAGGGTGGTGTCATCTGCATATCTAAGGTTATTGATATTTCACCCAGCAATCTTGATTCCAGCTTATGCTTCATCCATCCAGCATTTCACATGATGTGCTCTGCATATAAGTTAAATAAGCAGGGTGACAGTATATAGCCTTGACGTACTCCTTTTCCGATTTGGAGCCAGTTTGTTGTTCCATGTCCAGTTCTCACTGTTGCTTCTTGATCTGCATACAGATTTCTCAGAAGGCAGATGAGATGGTCTGGTATTCCCATCTCTTGAAGAATTTTCCACAGTTTGTTCTGATCCACATAGTCAAAGTCTTTGGCATAGTCAATAAAGCAGAAGTAGATATTTTTCTGGAACTCTCTTGCTTTTTCCATGATCCAATTTATGTTGGCAATCTGCTCTCTGGTTCGTTTGCCTTTTCTAAAACCAGCTTGATGTATGGCAAAACCAATACAATATTATAAAGTAATTAACCTCCAATTAAAATAAATAAATTTGTATTAAAAAAAATAAAACCAGCTTGTACATCTGGATGTTCATGGTTCATGTACTGTTGAAGTCTGGCTTGGAGAATTTTGAGTATTTCTTTGCTAGTGTGTGAGATGAGTGCAATTGTGCGATAGTCTGAGGGTTCTTTGGCATTGCCTTTCTTTGGGATTGGAATGAAAACTGACGTTTTCCAGTCCTGTGGCCACTGCTGAGTTTTCCAAATTTTCTGGCATATTGAGTCCAGCACTTTCACAGCATCATTTTTTAGGATTTGAAATCACTCAACTGGAATTCCATCACCTCCACTAGCCTTGTTCATAGGACTGCTTCCTAAGTTCCACTTGACTTTGCATTCCAGGACATCTGGCTATAGGTGATGATCACACCATCATGGTTATCACGGTCATGAACATCTTTTTTGTATAGTTCTTTTGTGTATTCTTGCTACCTCTTCTTAATGTCTTCTGCTTTTGTTAGGTCCAGACCATTTCTGTCCTTTATCGAGCCCATCTTTGCATGAAATGTTCCCTTGGTATCTCTAATTTTCTTGAAGAGATCTCTAGACTTTCCCATTCTATTGTTTTCCTCTACTTCTTTGCACTGATCCCTGAGGAAGGCTTTCTTATCTGTCTTTGCTCTTTGGAACTCCACATTCAAATGGGTATGTCTTTCCTTTTCTCCTTTGCTTTTCACTTCTCTTCTTTTCTCAGCTATTTGTAAGGCCTCCTCAGACAACCGTTTTGCCTTTTTGCATTTCTTTTTCTCAGGAATGGTCTTGATCCCTGCCTCCTGTACAATGTCACAAACCTCTATCCACAGTTCTTCAGGCACTCTGTCTACCAGATCTAATCCCTTGAATGTATTTCTCACTTCCACTGTATAATCATCAGGGATTTTATTTAGGTCATACCTGAATGGTCTAGTGATTTTCCCCACTTTCTTCAATTTAAGTCTGAATTTGGCATAAGGAGTTCATGATCTGAGCAACAGTTGTTTCCCGATCTTGTTTTTGCTGACTGTATAGAGTTTCTCCATCTTTGGCTGCAAAGAATGTAATCAATCTGATTTCAGTATTGACCATCTGGTGATGTCCATGTGTAGAGTCTTCTCTTGTGCTGTAGGAAGAGGGTGTTTGCTATGACCAGTGTGTTCTCTTGGCAACACTCTGTTAACCTTTGCCCTGCTTCCTTTTGTACTCCAAGGCCAAATTTGCTTGTTACTCCAGGTATCTCTTGACTTCCTTCTTTTGCATTCCAGTCCACTATGATGAAAAGGACATCTTTTTTGTGTGTTAGTTCTAGAAGTTCTTGTAGGTCGTCATAAAACTGTTCAGCCTCAGCTTCTTCAGCATTACTGGCAGGTGTAGATTACTGTGATATTGAATGGTTTGCCTTGGAAATGATCAGAGATCATTCTGTCGTTTTTGAGGTTATACCCAAGTGTTGTATTTTGGACTCTTGTTGACTATGAGGGCTACTCCATTTCTTCTAAGGGATTCTTTCCCACAGTAGTAGATATAATGGTCATCTGAGTTAAATTCACCCTTTCCAGTTGATTTAGTTCACTTTACTAAAATGTCAGTGTTCACTCTTGCCATCTCCTGCTTGACCACTTCCAATTTACCTTGATTCATGGATCTAACATTCTAGTTTCCTATGCAATATTGTTGTTTACAGCATAGGACTTTACTTCCATCAACAGTCATATGCAAAACTAGGCATTGTTTTGCTTTGGCTCCATCTCTTCATTCTTTCCAGAGTTATTTCTCCACTGTTCTCCAGTAGCATATTGGGCACCTACCGACCTGGGGAGTTCATCTTTCAGTTCCTATCTTTTTGCCTTTTCTTACTGTTCATGGGATTCTCAAGGCAAGAATACTGAAGTGCCTTTCCTTTCCCTTCTCCTGTGGGCCATGTTTTATCAGAACTCTCCACCATGACCATCCATCTTGGGTGGCTGTCCGTCATGGGTGGCCCTACACTGCATGGCTCATAGTTTCATTGAGTTAGACAAGTCTGTAGTCCAGGTGGATTCTGAAGCTTTTTGGAAGAAACAAGTCTATTCTGAATCTGGGAAGAATATAAATAATTTGAGTCAAGAGAGCAGGCTGTGCTAAATGAAAGAGGATCCCAAATTCTTTCCTATTTTTCCTATGGAGGGGTGAAGCTTTACTTCTTTCCCTTAATTACTGGGCTGGCCTTAGTGATTGATTGCTCTATAGAAGACAGTGAAAGCGAGATTCTCAGATTTCCAAAGCTAGATTTTATGAAGACCTTACAGGTTCTGTTATGACTTCTCAGATGGTTTGCTCTCAAAATGCCCCATTTCTGAAGTCAGCTGCTGTGCTGTAAGTAGCCCAGATACATATGGAAAGGCCAGGTATAGGTGTTCAGACCTAACAAACAAATGGAGAATGCGTGAGTTACTAAAGAGTGGTACTGATAAAACTGTTGCTGCTGTTAGTCGCTCAGTCATGTCTGCTGACTCTTTGTGACCCCATGAACTGCAGCCCACCAGGCTTCCCTGTCCTTCACTATCTCCCTGAGTTTGCTCAAACTCGTGTCCATTGAATCGATGATGCCATCCAATCTCATCCTCTGTCACCTGCTTCTCATGTCCTCAATCAAATTAGCTATGTGTGAAAAATTAAAAGTAAAGCTAGGTACTTTTTTCTCACCCCACAGCAACATAAATTGCAAGTAAATGAAAAACATAGTGTGGTGTTTAAAACTAGAAGAAAGAACTAAGTGGAATTTCCTTGATCTACAGGATGGAAAGGACTTTTTAGTATAAAAGTAATGGGGAAAAATACAAAGCTAAATATCTGTCAATTTCGACTAAAAAATAATTTTAAAATCTTCTATAAAAATAGATGAACAAAAGACTATTCTATACATCTGTGTCTCTTTTGCTGTCTTGCATACAGGGTTATCATTACCATCTTTGTAAATTCCATATATATGCATTAGTATACTGTATTGGTGTTTTTCTTTCTGGCTTACTTCACTCTGTATAATAGGCTCCAGTTTCATCCACCTCATTAGAACTGATTCAAATGTATTCTTTTTAATGGCTGAGTAATACTCCATTTTGTATATGTACCACAGCTTTCTTATCCATTCATCTGCTGATGGACATCTAGGCTGCTTCCATGTCCTGGCTATTATAAACAGTGCTGTGATGAACATTGGGGTATACGTGTCTCTTTCAATGTGGGAGAGGGAGAGGGTGGGATGATTTGGGAGAATGGCATTGAAACATGTATAATATCATATATGAAATGAATCGCCAGTCCAGGATCGATGCATGATACTGGGTGCTTGGGGCTGGTGCACTGGGATGACCCAGAGGGATGGTGCAGGGAGGGAGGAGGGAGGGGGGTCAGGATGGGGAACACATGTATACCCGTGGCGGATTCATGTTGATGTGTGGCAAAAGCAATACAATATTTTAATGTAATTAACCTCCAATTAAAATAAAAATTTATATTTAAAAAAATAGATGAACAGTCCAAGTTTGATGCATGAAACAGGGCACTCAAAGCCAGTGCACTAGGCCAACCCAGAGGTATGGGATGGGGAGGGAGCTGGGAGGGGAGTTCAGGATGGGGGGCACACGTACACCCATGGCTGATTCATGTCAATGTATAGCAAAAACCACCAGAATATTGTAAAGTAATTAACCTCCAATTAAAATTAATTAATTAATTTTTTAAAACTTCTATAAATATTCAATGGCAAGGACATAAAAAACACCCCAAATAAAATGTTTTAATTTTGTTTTATTGCACCTAATATCCATTTTAAAAGCACAAACACCCCAGTAGGAAAAAGACAAATATATTAACAGGATAATTTGAAAAATAATTACTCATGGTTAAAAATCAAATGAAATAAAAAAGTAGTTGATTTTGCTAGTAACCAAAGGCACACACAGAGAAAATGAGATTTTCACGTGGAAAATGAGATTATTCTGTACCAATGATATTGCTGATGATTAAAATCAACAATGATACTGGGACAAAGTGCAGTGGTTAAGAGCATGGACTCAAGCCACTCTATCCTTTCTTCCTTCTTTCCTTCCCCTGTGTACACTCTCCATCTCTAGGTCTCCATCCAAGTTCTGATTTTCTACTTCTGTTTCCTTTCCAGTCTGCCAACGCTACACCCTGCACTATCTGTCTCCAAAAAGAAAAAAAAAAAGTGGACTCTAGCATTGTGGAGACCTAGATTGGAATTCCATCCTCTCCATTTAGTTGGTTGTCATTATTTTCACTGGGCCTCAGTTTTCTCATCTGTAAAATAGGGATAACAATAGTTTCTTTATCCTAATAAACTTGTATTACTTGAGATCATTTAATGAAAGTGTGCAGTAAGTACTACAGTATTTTTTTAAAGATATTTTATATGGACCATTTTTAAAGTCTTTATAGAATTTTTTACAATATTGTTTCTGTTTCATGCTTTGGTTTTTTGACCCCGAGGCCTGTGGGATCTTAACTCCCCATCCAGGGAGAAATCCATGCCTCCTGCACTGGAAGGTGAAGTTTTAACCACTGAATCACCAGGAAAGTCCCAGTACTACTAGTATTAATGACAATACTGAAGATGTTACATTTTTGCAGTGGTTATGTATCAGATTTTATGGCTGGTGTGTTCTACATAGGCTGCCTTATGTAACTGAGAGTTTAGGACTTGGGGGAGTTGCTTCTTAGCATTACTCTGTTCAGAGAGGTAATACCTAGGTGTCACTAGTGGTAAAGAACCCGCCTCCCAATGCAGGAGACATAAGAGATGTGGATTCCATCCCTGGATTGGGAAGATCCCCTGGAGGAGGGCATGGCAACCCACTACAGTGTTCTTGCCTGGATAATCCCATGGTCAGAGGAGCCTGGCAGGCTACAGTCCATTTAGAGAAATCACCAGCAGGACCATTATATTTTAAGCTCTTAATGTCTCCTTCAATCCAGTTTAACCTAGAACCTGGTTAAACTGGCATTAAATGGTCCAGGGCAGAGGCAAGAGTTGCCAGGAGGACTGCTGGTCAGGCTGGAGTGCACAGCATCCCAGCTAAAGGCCTCAGAATCTCATCCCCAAGTTCCCCATCTGAGAGATTAACCCCTGGGAAAGAGATGCCCTCTATTCTCCCAGGACCCTGGCAGGGATGGCTAGAGAATAGGCTGCAAAGGGATACTGAGGTTGGCTCTAATGAGCACTTTGGGGATGATGTTCTAGGGATCTTTAAAACCCTAAGAAAGGCTCCTGTCTTCCCAGGTTTGAAAAATTCATTATACACTCTAGGTATTCCTGATGACTGCTGGACTCAATAGACCCCAGCTTTACATGGTCAGAAAGGTCTCAGGGAGTTCCTCATTGTGAACTTCCCACACACAAGAGGGAACTGGAGAATCTGAATATGCTTGAAACCAATCCATGCTCTGATAGGTGAGAGAATCTGGATGGGTAGGGGACAAATACACATACTTGTACAAACACCTCCCTTCCCAGCCCAAGGACCAGGCAAAAGTTTCTAGGGTAGCCGATCTGAATGTCTGCCTAAGATTAGAAGCCTCTCTATAAACCAAGAACAAATGGAGTACTAATACAGTGGCAAAATCTAATAAGATTAGGGAGGACATGAAATGACATCTTATACAAGCTTGCTCTAAATCCTAGGAGAACTGAAGATCAGAGTGGCCATTTTCAAGCCCAGAGAACCAGACACTGATTCCTTCTACCTTCCCTTTGATGAAAAGAAACATCAGAGAGTCAGACTACAAGTGTAGAGGGAAGGCACAGACATTGGAGTCAGACACACCTGCTGTTGAATCACATTCATTAGCTTTCTGATTTTGAGTACATCAAATATTTCTAAGGCTCAGTTGCACCATTTGCAGAATTGTGGAGAATAATACCTACCAGACTTGAAAAAACAAAAGAGTGCCATCAAGTTCTCTGGAACATAGCAAGCATCTACAAAGAGGTACTGATCATGCTCATGTCCAAGAGACTAGTGGGAGAGAAATATCAGTTTTCAAATGTCTAGATGTGCAATAGGGGAAGAGTTCAGGGAAAAAGGAGAGAGAGTGTTGAGGGTCAAGGGTTGGCAGCCCTGTTCTGTTTGTCTACTGTGGATGCAGAGAATGACACTCCCTGGCCTCAGCCCATATATCCATGTTCCTAGTAAGATAAGAGTACAGGGAGTGGAGCTAAATAGGTGACGTCGAGTTCTAGGGATTGAGGAGGCAAGTAGAAATAGATTATCTTGTCTATGGTGTATGTCAAGGGGTGGGTGTTGGGGGAGGCGCAGCAAGGAAGATCATGTATTTCCTTTTTACTTGGTGAGCAAAAGTGACTTTTCCAATCTTGCCTTTAAGGATATGCTCAATTCTTATCTCCTCCAATTGCCAACATGGACTTCTCTGGTCAAACTGATCACTTTCCTGAGGACCCTACTATATACAGCTATGAAGGCATGGTTCAATTTGCATGGGTATTGGTTTGCCTGTTCTCTAAAGTTCCATGTGTATTTTCTCACATCATAATGACATCCAGAGATTCTCATGGGCAAGGTCCACTTCTTTTTTTCCTGGAACAGTTTGGGCTACACAGATATTATCTGTGAATTGATCTAATACTTAAATATTGACACATAGAAGTGTTTTATCTGCATAGATAGCAAAACTACAAAGGATGGGAAAACGAAGCAGAGTGAACCAAACCACCCTTTCAGACTTCCTCCTTCTAGGGATCTCTGAGCAGCCAGAGGAGCAAACTCTCCTGTTTGTCATCTTCCTGGGCATGTACCTGGTCACTATGATGGGAAACCTGCTCATCATCCTGGCCATCACCTCTGACCCTCACCTCCATACTCCCATGTACTTCTTTCTGGCCAACCTATCAATAACAGATGCCTGCTTCACTTCTGCCTCCATCCCCAAAATGCTGGTCAACATGTATACTCAGAGTCAGACCATCTCCTATTCTGGGTGCTTTGCACAGCTGTATTTTCTCCTTGTGTTTGGTGGCCTTGACAACTTACTTCTGGCAGTGATGGCATATGACCGCTATGTGGCCATCTGTCAGCCACTTCATTACAGCACAGCTATGAGTCCCCAACTCTGTGCACTAATGTTGAGCATATGCTGGGTGCTAACCAACTGTCCTGCACTGACACACACACTGTTGCTGACCCGTGTGGTCTTCTGTGCCCACAAGGCCATGCCCCACTTCTTCTGTGATCCCAGTGCTCTCCTGAAGCTTGCCTGCTCAGACACCCGCCTTAATGAGCTGATGATCATCACCATGGGCCTGATGTTCCTCGCTGCTCCCCTCCTGCTGATTGTCCTCTCCTATGTCCGCATTTCCTGGGCTGTGTTTGGCATCTCATCTCCTGGAGGGCGATGGAAGGCCTTCTCGACTTGTGGTTCTCACCTCACAGTGGTCCTGCTCTTCTACGGGTCTCTTATGGGTGTGTATTTACTTCCTCCATCAACTCACTCTGCAGAGAGGGAGAGCAGGGCTGCCATTCTCTATATGGTGATTATTCCCATGCTGAACCCTTTCATATACAGCTTGAGGAATAAAGATATGAATGAGGCTTTGAGTAAACTCTTTGGCAGTGGGAAAACCATCTTTATACCATGACAGTGATGGCCAATCTTGGTATCTGAATTAATCCCTGCTCTCCATCATTTGAATGGCTCCATTATTCTCAGACTGAGTTAAGGAAAAGTTATCAAGACATTAAAAAATTAGGTGTTTAACAAATAAGGCATTTCCATTCTTTCACTGGGCCCCTGGCGACCATCATTCTATTCTCTGCTTCTCTGATTTGACCGTGTTAGATGCCACAAGTAAGTGAAATCATACACTATTTGTCTTTCTGTGTCTGACTTATTTCACCTAGCATAATGTACAAAGTTCCAGTTATGCAAGATGAATGAGTTTTTTGAGATCAAATATTTGGCAGGATAACTATAGTGAATGACACTGTATTGTGTGCTTGTCATGTACTAAAAGGTGGCTCTTGAATTAAGTCTTCTCACCAAACACACAAAAATAAAATGGCCATTATATGGAGGTGATAAATACATTAGTTAACTTGACTATGGTGATAATTTCACAACATATACGTACCAAAATATCAAGCTGTACATTTTATTTTTTTATAATATTTAAATACATACAATGTTTATATGTTAAATATACCTCAATAAAGCTGTTTAAAAATGAACTAATAGTTTCTCAGGAAATAAGACTAGAGACTTAAGCTCTACTAGTGATGTTAATTTCTCAATTTAATACACAAGAGCTATCATTAATAGTAAATAGAATTCGCAGTTTATAAAAAGAATTACTAGGACAAGAGGTTAACTACAAACAAATGCAATTCAAGCTATCATGTATTTTCTGAGTATTTATTCCAGCTTGCTTCTCCTAGTTAAGTCACAGCTTGGGAAGTGAAGAGGGATTTTTCTCCTAAGTGGAAATTCCTTTTTGATTTGCTGCTTTTAAAATGAAATCTGCTTTATGATGGAAATCCAAATATATTAACATAGACACGAAAACAAAGAATACAGTCAAAGTACTTCACACTTCTGTTATTCATTTTTTATCCTTCTAAAATGGTTTTGATTCATAAAATTTTATGTTTACATAAATGGGATTTATTTTACATGGTATTTTATAGCTTTCCTTTTCTATAATAATTTAGTTTTATTGTATTGTAATATCTACATTTCTGCTTCTATACATATACATAGAATGTACACAGCATCAATACATCAATCCACTTAAGTTTTTAAGTTTTAGTTGATCTCTTATTGAATTAACACAATGATTCGTTGTGAAACTTTAGTAACAATTATACTATACTTGAAATGTCTTGTGTCAGTTGCCTGATCAAGGTTACTTTCACATCTCCAAAGCATCTGTTTTAAAGAGCTCCATTGTCTTAGTTCCCCAGGGCCTGTGGCTTGCTCCTTTGAAAAGAGAAGCATGAACTTTGAAAATACCCATAAAAATACATGAAGAATGGAAATCTAGGTTGAACCCCATGGAAAGAGAGACAACACAGCCAGATTGTCTTCAGTCACCTAAGGGATTGCCTAAGTCAGAGCTTAAAGAATGAAATAAATGAATAATAAAAGAAAGTTGCTACCAAAATATTCTACATGTGTATCAAATACTAAGCTTTACTTCCATCTTCATACCTCAAACAGACTAGAGTTGGGGACATCACCTTAGTCTTAAATGTCACTCCAGATGCTGGCTGCATACTAATTAGTCCTATATTTATGTACAAAATTGGATAAACATATTGCATTTTACATAGGGCAGACACATACACACAAAGAAAAAAGGAAAAGATGGGTAAAGTAGCCTCCATGCCCATAATATTGGATTCAAGAGAGGTTCTATCCTTTGTGCTGTGTCAAGAAACATGGCAAGGTAGATGAGGGCTTTTAGACATGAATAGCATCATACAACAAAACGCTTTTAGTGTCCCATCAAGAACTCAAGTGGGACTTCCCTGGGGGTCCAGTGGATAAGAATCTGCCTGCCAATACAGGGGACACTGGTTTGATCCCTAGTCTGGGAAGACTCCACCTGGCCTGGAGCAACTAAGCTCCTGAGCCACTAAGCACCTGAGCCACAGCTGCTGAAGCCCATATGTATAGAGGCCTGTACTTTGCAACAAGAGAAGTTACCGCAGTGAGAAACCTGCACACCACAACTACAGCGTAGCCCCTGATTGCTGCACCTAGAGAAAGCCCATGCAAAGCAATGAAGACCCAGCATAGCCGAAAATAATTAATTATTAAAAAAGAACTCAAAGGTCCCTTTGTGGAGGTACAGATGCTCTGAGATCAACTAATTCTTTATAACAGATGTACAGTTTTTGGCAGCATATGTGAAATAACTGTTAGTTTAAAATATTAAAATGGGGGAGGGGAAGGAAGGGATACATGTATAATTATGGCTGATTAGCATTGTTGTACAGCAGAAACCAACACAACCTTGTAAAGCAATTTTCCTCCAAATGAAAAATAAATTGAAAAATAAAATATTAAAATGTTTTTGAGTGACATTAACAAAATTGCAAGTCACACTGAAATTCCACATAGCTTAATGTAAACAAGAAGCTACCAATGAACATACAATGCCATTTTTTTCAAAGCTTTGGATTTTTTTCATTGAATATGCAGTCAGCAGTGTCTGATATGTCTGTAGTGTGTGTGAAAGAGAGAAGAAAATCTGATAGCTCAGGAAAGATCCTTTTCTATTAGAAATTGAAAAAAGGAATTTACTTTAGCTAGAATTAATCTAAAAATATCACCATGAACCACTGATTACTCTATTCCCCAAATAATCCAAGTTTCTCTTGTTTCACTCTACCCACTCTCCCAGAATTCTTGGAAGGTGTTATAAACCTGCATCTCACCACTTCCATAGTTTAATTTTTCACTGATCTTCAAATCATTGTTCACAAATCTGCAGTGTCCACATCGTGTGGGAGATGGTTAGAAATGCAAATTCTTGGATCTCGTCCCACAACTACAGACTTGGAATTCATGGAGATAGATTCAGGAATCTCTGTTTTAACAAGCTTTCCAGGAGTCCTTAAGCATGTTAAGGTTTGAAAAGCCTTGCTTTCATTCTTTATTTGGGAAAGCAAGAAGTCCAGGAAGCATAGAGAGTGCTGAATCTGCAGTGATATTAACAAAAATCAGTGACGTTTTCAGAGATTATGCACTGGAATAATCTAGTGCATTTCATTATACATACAAAGGAGGCCAGCATTCAGTGTGCTTTCACTGCTGACTGTGTTTGGGGGCTAATCAATGTCAAGCACACTGTGCTGGCAAAGGGGAAATACCTGGCCAGTCTGGATCTCCTCCAGGTTCTCCTATTGTCAGAGTTGTTTTTGTAACATTTTATACCACAGGCAGAAAGTTATGCGTTTCCTTTTATTTAAGTGACAGTTTGGATTCTATGATTTAATAGACCCATAAAGACAAAAAGAAAATCCTGCATTGTCTGCATAAGAGTATAGTGTAATAATATAGGCAATTCTTTAGATTCTCAGAGTGTGAAAGTCTGAGATTATGGGCCTAAAATATTTCGGTTTCCAAAATTCTCCTCAAATAAAAGATAACTAAATGACCTGTATATTTTTGTATTAATGCCCTCAAGTTGTAGAAATAAGTAATAAAATTAATTTAGCATTTTCTGATCAAAAGTTGTTTCCAAAGGAGAGCACTGTTTTTTTTTTAATTTTTCATTGAAGTATAGTTGATTTACAATGTCATGTTAATCCCTGAAGTATAGCAAAGTAATTCAGTTATACATAGATACACATTTTTAAATTTTTTTAATTTAAATTTATTTATTTTATTTATTTTAATTTTTTAATATAAATTTATTTATTTTAATTGGAGGCTAATTACTTTACAATATTGTATTGGTTTTGCCATACATCAACATGAATCTGCCACAGGTGTACACCTGTTCCCCATCCTGAACCCCCCTCCCTCCTCCCACCCCATACCATCCCTCTGGGTCATCCCAGTGCACCAGCCCCAAGCATCCTGTATCCTGCATTGAACCTGGACTGGCGATTCATTTCTTACCTGATATTATACATGTTTCAGTGCCATTCTCCCAAATCATCCCACCCTCTCCCTCTCCCAGAGTCCAAAAGCCTGTTCTATACATCTGTGTCTCTTTTGCTGTCTCACATACAGGGTTATCATTACCATCTTTCTAAATTCCATATATATGTGTTAGTATACTGTATTGGTGCCTTTCTTTCTGGCTTACTTCACTCTGTATAATAGGCTCCAGTTTTGTGCACCTCATTAGAACGGATTCAAATGTATTCTTTTTAATGGCTGAGTAATACTCCATTGTGTATATGTATCATCGCTTTCTTATCCATTCATCTGCTGATAGACATCTAGGTTGCTTCCATGTCCTGGCTATTATAAACAGTGCTGCGATGAACACTGGGGTACACGTGTCTCTTTCAATTCTGGTTTCCTCGGTGTGTATGCCCAGCAGTGGGATTGCTGGGTCATAAGGCAGTTCTATTTCCAGTTTTTTAAGGACTCTCCACACTGTTCTCCATAGTGGCTGTACTAGTTTGCATTCATTTTAAAACTATTCTTTACTATATGGTATATCATAGGGTACTGAACATAGTTCTCTGTGCTATACAATAGGGCATGGCTGTTTATCCATTCTATATATAATAGTTTACATCTGCTAACCCTCCTGTCCATCCTTCCCCCATTTCTCTTCTCCTTGGCAACCACAAGTCTGTTCTATATGTCTGTGAGTCTGTTTCTGTTTCATAAATAAGTTCATTTGTGTTATATTTTAGATTCCATGTATAAGAGATAGCATATGTATTTGCCTTTCTCTCTCTGAGTTATTTCATGTAAGTACAATTGATAACCCCTAGGTCCACCCATGTTGCTGTTACGGGTGTTATTTCATTCTTTTTTATGGCTTAGTAGTACTCCATTGTATATATATACCATATCTTCTTTATCCCTTCATCTAAACGTTGGTGGACATTTAGGTTGTTTCTATGTCTTGACTATTGTAAATAGTGTTGCTATGAACATAATAGGGGTGCATATATCTTTTTGAATTACAGTTTTATTTGGATATATGCCCAGGAGAGGGATTGCTAAATCATATGGAAATTCTGGGAAACCTCCATCCTGTTTTCCATAGTTACTGAACCAACTTACATTTCTAACAGTTCAGAGGGTTCCTTTTTATCCACACCAGGAGAGTACTGCTAATAAGGGAATGAAATTCTGGTCAATGAACATTTGTCAAGTAAATACAACATGCCATCATTTTTCTTAGGGTTTGGAGACATTTAAGTTTGAGTTATATTCAAATGGAAAGATCAAATACAAGAGATGAATCAAAATGATGTTCTGATTTAAATAAAAGTTGGGTGTCACTGGAAGAAAAGCATTGCTCTACTGCAGAGTTTCCTCAGGGCCCCTTTTATGTCCTTGTTCCTAAGGCTGTAGATAAAGGGGTTCAACATGGGTGTGACCACCGTGTACATGAGAGCCACAATGATGTCCTTGTCAATGAAATTGCTCAGTGTTGGGAAGAGGTACTGCCCAAATATTGACCCATAGTATAGAGTCACTACAGAGAGATGGGAGCTACACGTGGACAATGCTTTGCAGATTCCCTTGGTTGAAGGGACCCTTAGAACGGTGGCCCCGATGTACCCATAAGATACCAGGATACATGTGAATGGCAGAGTAATGACCACCATGCCTACTGTGAACATGACCAACTCATTGAGGAAGACATCTGAGCAGGACAATTTGAGCAGAGCACCAAGGTCACAGAAGAAATGGGGGATGGTGTGGTCAGCACAGAAGGATAGTTGGGTCAGGAGGAGAGTGTGAGAAAGGGAGCTGGCACCAGACAGGATCCAGGATCCAGCCACTAGGAAGGCACACAGCTCCTGCCTCATGAAGGTGGTGTAGTGAAGGGGGCGACATACAGCAACATAGCGGTCATATGCCATGGAGGTAATAAGGAAGCTGTCCAGATCAGTAAAAAGTATGAAAAAATACATCTGTGCTATGCACCCTCCATAGGGGATGGATTGATCCTGGGTGTGCATACTCATTAGCATCTTAGGGACGGTGACAGATGAGAAGGAGACGTCAGTGAGGGCCAAGTGGCTGAGGAAGAAGTACATGGGGGTGTGGAGGCGAGGGTCCAGCCTGATGAGTAGGACGATGAGCAGGTTGCCCAGCACTGTGGTCAGGTACACGCCCAGGAACAGGGCAAAGAACACGCCCTGCTGCTCTGGCCGGATGGGGAGTCCCAGGAGGAGGAACTCGGACACGCTGCTCTGGTTCTCCCTCCTCATTCTCCTCTCCTGTCTGCTGCAGATGAAGAATGGTTGAGAATATGACGGTCTCTGAAATAATTTTAGCAGTCATGTAAAAAAAATATATATCTGATTTTGGGAAGTGGGAAACAACGTATTTCTTATATACTCCTTATATGTTGACACATAAGGGGATTAGAAAAAACTATCAGAGAGGGACTGTGAAAGAGAGCCACCTTTTCTTGATTCACTAGCAAAATAGCATTCGTGAATCTGTGTCGCCGAGGGTGAGTACATGATGACGCAGCCATTTATTTTACTGCCCCATGAGTGCTCTGTGGTGAGGATCATCAACCATTGCACAGCAACCTTTAGAAGAGTTGATTTCAACAACCACTGTTAGATTTTGTATGGCAGTTATACTTTTCTTATGAAACGATAAAAAAATATTGTATTTGCTAAAGAGCACTCATCATATACACATATTTTGTATTTTTTTCAATTCACAGAGGGTCCTTAAGAAACTCTGGATTATGTTAATCCATTCTCCCTCCTGCAGCCAAAGAGAGATTCTTTTAAAAACCTATATTTCTTTTTTGAAAACCTAAATGACTTCCCCTGTTAAAAAATTCTTAAAGGATTCCCATGGATTTTAAGATGAAGTGAAACAACCTTAATATGGTTTAAAGACCCTAAGAAATCTGTGTGTGTCTCCTATGTTTCCAATCTCTTCTTCCTCATCCCCACTGTCCTCAATCTTGCTGACATCTCTGTTCCAACTTTCCTGGAAAGACAGATTTCCATTTGATGTTATTTAGACTCCCTCCTCTTTGGTGGTTGTACGTTCTCTGGGATCCTATGTTATGTTAAGAAACAAAGACCAATCTGACTCCCAGCAAATATTTCATGCAAATTTATTTATGGTTCATTTTCTACATAGGAGGCTAAGAGATGATGTAACATCTTATATATACAAAGTACAGTCCATGGAATTCTCCAGGCCAGAAAACTGGGATGGGTAGCCTCTCCCTTCTCCAGGGGATCTTCCCAACCCAGGGATCAAACCCATGTCCCCCACATTGCAGGCGGATTCTTTACCAGCTGAGCCACAAGGGAAGCCCAAGAATACTGGAGTGGGTAGCCTATCCCTTCTCCAGCAGATCTTCCCGACCCAGGAATTAAACAGGGTCTCCTGCATTGTAGGTGGATTCTTTACCAACTGAGCTATAAAGGAAGCCCTATATATACAAAGTATATCATTTTTAATACATTCTCTTTCCTCTCTATGTAACGTAATAACATCTCATTAAAAGAAAATAAGGACTGTTATCAAAAGATGCCAAAATAAGTGAAATTTTAGCTCTATCCCGAACTTTCATCTCCTTTTTGGATCCTACCTTTTAATACACCTGCTAGTTGGTTATGGTAAGCAGAAATAGTAACCTGCAAAGATGTCCATGTTCTGATACCCAGAACCTGTGGATATGGCAAGAGAGGAATTAAGCTACAGGTGGAATTGAGGCTGCTAATCATCTGACTTTAATATGAGATTACCTTGGACTATCTTGGTGGGCCCAGTGTAATCACAGGTGTCTTTAAATGCAGAAGTGGAGAGCAGAAGTTTGTCAGAGAGAGATTTTAAGACAGTATGCTCCTGGCATAGACGATGGAGGAAGGGGCTACAAGCAATGAGTGCAAGTGTCTTCTGGAAGCTGGAAAAGGCACGGAGACAATTTTCCTTTAGAGTCTTCAGGAGAAATGCCAACAAGTCAGACTTCTGACCTTCAGAGCTGTAACACAATAAATATGTGGGGTTTTTTTAAGTTACTAAGTTTGTGCAATTTGTTAGAGTGGCAATAAGAAACAGGTATACCAATAATGGGAGGATTTCAGGCATATTCAAATACTTTGGTTATTTGGGCACCAATGTGCAACAAAATCCCTGGGTCCTCCCTTAACTTTCACCTTGTATACCACAAAAAAAAACACAATAGCTTCACAGAGCAAACTCCTACCTAATACGTAAGGACATGAGGTTACTACCCATTGGAAGCATTTGCCATTGGTCACAACGGTGACTCACAATTATCCCTTCTGCATTCAGCAATTGGACTCTGTCAGTACCCAAAGCAAGTAGAATTCCTCCTGAAAGACTGCTTCTCTGAATCTCTGTTTTATCTCCTGGTTCACTTTTCTCTCTTTTTGCTTTTTTCTCTCTTCCTGTTCCCACCTTCACTTTATTTTTCTTTCATTTTCTCCTACTTTCTCTCTCAGTCCTCATTCTCTCTGCCTCTGCATCTCCATTCTTTGTCACTCTAAGTCTCTATTCCTTCTCCCTACTCTCTCTTATTTTCTCTTTTTACTTCTCTATTTTCCATGCCAAAATCAGCTTTCTGATTTTTCCTCTTCCATACCCTATTTTCAGAGAAGGCAATGGCAACCCACTCCAATACTCTTGCCTGGAAAATCCCATGGACAGAGGAGCCTGGTAGGCAGCAGTCCAAGGGGTCTGGAAGAGTCGGACACGACTGAGCGACTTCACTTTCACTTTTCACTCTCATGCATTGGAGAAGGAAATGGCAACCCACTCCAGTGTTCTTGCCTGGAGAATCCCAGGGACAGGGGAGCCTGGTGGGCTGCCGTCTATGGGGTCGCAAAGAGTCAGACACGACTGAAGCGACTTAGCAGCAGCAGCAGCAGCAGCAGCAGCATACCCTACTTTAACTTATATATTGCTGAGAGGAAAAAAAAAAATCCATTCCATCCCCAATACTGACCTTAAGAGCATTTATGACTCAGTGTGTGGTGGGTAAATATGTCCTGAGATTGTCTTTAGGGGACCTGAATATCGGCTTCCATGGTCATCAACATTTCTTGAGCGTCAAAAAGAAAAGCTACAATCTCAGACTCTCACTCCTATCTATCAGCCCCACATCTATGAATGGAGGAGTATAACTAGCCAAGGAAGGAACCCTAGGGGATGGGGAAAAGAACTTGTAATTTACAGTTTAAAGATGTCCATCAGACTTGGGTTAATTGCCCAATTTCCCCCTTGATTCCTCTAGGAAATCTGTCCCATAGGAAGGATGTTTGTGTTGGAACCTTATAGAATGAGCCCACGGAGGAAGAATCTCAGGCACCCTCAATCTTCCTTCTGTTTCAGGTTCTGTTTCCCAGCTTTATTCACATTTTGGTGTAAGATAAACTCCAGAGAGTTATTTAAAAAAATGACTGGTTACAGTGAGGTCCAGGTAGCCAAATGACCAAGTGGTGTCTAAAAATTTAGGTAGAACTCTATCCCACTCAAAAGACTTTTATTGGGCCATACCCACAGGTAACCCAAAGGAAATGATTTTGTGTTTTATCTCTCTGGTGGTCATCATGCAATGCAAACTGGCAAGAGGCAGTTTTTTGTTTAGAGATTTTATTGCTTTCTTGACAAACTTGGGTTTGGTTACATCAAATAAAAACAATTCTCAAGGAAGGAAAAAAAGAAGGGAAGAAAGAAGGAAGGAGGGGAAGAAGGAAAGAAAATAGATGAAAAATAACCCACAAAGGAAACAAACTTGGAAATGGGAAAGGATGTTGACACACATGACCCAGAAAAGTTGACTCAAAATTTAACAGCTTCAGATTCTTTAAAATTGACTTTTTGAAGAAACTGATCGTTTGTTGTGCCACTAGTGATTGTTAGGAGTGAGGTACACAGGACAAAGTGATGTTTACAGCTTGAGATAATCTTTGATGGTCTTTTTTTCAACCTACATTTCTCTTCTTTTTTTAAAAAAAAATTTTAATTTATTTATTTTTGGCTCTTCTGAGTCCTCATTGCTGCATATGGGCTTTCGCTAGTTGTGAGCAAGGGCTACTCTCTAGTTGCCGTGCTTGGGCTTCTCACTGCAGCGGCTTCTCCTGTTGCAGAGCATGGGCTCTGGAGTACTTGGCCTCAGTAGTTGTGACTCTCAGATTTAATCGCCCCATGGCATGTTAAGTCTTCCTGGACCAGGGATTGAACCTGTGTCCCCTGTATTGGCAGGTAGATTCTTAACCACTGGACCACCAGTGAAGTCCCTATCCTCTTCTTAAAGTTTATCAACCCATGGATTTTTCTTCCTGGACTCTCCCTTTCCCATGACTCAGCAACAGTTCACAGAACTAATACTTTCAATACTCATAAAGGAAATGCTGCTGCTGCTGCTGCTGCTAAGTCGCTTCAGTCGTGTCCGACTCTGTGCGACCCCATAGACGGCAGCCCACCAGGCTCCCCCGTCCCTGGGATTCTCCAGGCAAGAACACTGGAAAGGCAGGGTTATATAAATATTACAGCCAGAATATACTAGCTGTAATTTTTAAAAAATACATATATGTCTCTGCTCTCAACAACAAAATACTCTCTTTAACATTTTGGAGCACATGATTCTAGGTTTTAAGAAAATCATAATCTACATCTTTGCAAATTGTTGTAAATATGCCTATATACAAATTTTCTATTATGTTATTTCAAAAATTATATATAAGCTTTTCATAAACATCAGTTTAACAGTTACACAATATTCCAATGGGAGTATACCACAGTGACTTTTACCCCTCCCTTGTTGATAGAAACTAAGCTATAACTACTTATCTTTTAAAACTATACCACAGTTAGACATTTTCCTAATTATAATTCTAAAGAAAGCTTTTTTCAGTACAAGGCAAACAGTAGAAAAGTGCAAATAATTCAACATGACTTCCAAGGTTCTGCACCATTCATTCCTGCTAATTTCTCTTGCCACATCCTGAACTTCTTCCCCTGATGAAGTGTACATTTCAGCCTTTCAATTTTCCTGAATAGTTTCCTGAATTTCTTGCCTTTTCTCTTTCCCATGCCTTTTCCTGTTCCTCTGTTTTTCTCTCTTTCAAGTGCTCTGTCTTCACACTCTCCATGTCACCTTTGACTTGTTTTTTGTCTTCAGTTCAGTCGCTCAGTCATGTCTGACTCTTTGCAACTCCATGAATCGCAGCACACCAGGCCTCCCTGTCCATCACCAACTCCCGGAGTTCACTCAAACTCACTTCCATCGAGTCGGTGATGCCATCCAGCCATCTCATCCTCTGTCATCCCCTTTGCTTTTTTGTCTTAGGTCTCTGCTTATCTGTAACTTCCTAAAACCTTCCTTACTTGACTCCTTGAATTTGGATTTGGCACCCTTCCTCGGTGCTCCCATAACTCTCATCACTTGCCTTTGTTACAACACTTGACACACACTATTCTGTCTCTCCTGCTCACTAGATGGGGAGCTCTTTTAGAGAAAAGAAATGTTTTCAAATCTTTATTCAAAGTCCCTCACAAAACCCTTGCCACATAGTAGTTAAACAATATTTTTATGAATGAGTTAATAGACACTCTTGGAAAATATTGAGTAAAATGCTATCTCCTCCTCTTGATTCTGTATCTCTTTGTTTTTAATTTTTCCAGTCAAAATGGAGTAGATTTCTGACACTGATGGCTTCTCACACTCATACTTATGGCTAAAGAATATATTTTAAGCCCTAATTATGTGCCAGCTACTGTTTTTGTCACAACTGACCACCAAAAAAACCCTGTATAGATTCAATTATTTCTGTAAGAAGGAAAAAATTCTATTTCTGAGAAGAAGAAACCAAATGATTCCTTGTTAAATGTCTTTATTCCCCAGGGACAAGTATTAATAGCAACTTTCCTCCCAGTTCAAGACTGAATTAATAGCAACTTTCCTCCCAGTTCCAGACTGAATGTGGAAGGAAGAAATTCACACTATTCAGAGCCCACTGTGAAAAGAGAGGCATCAGGGTGCCATGGAGCAGGGCTTTAGATGTGAAGTTAGCGTGTTTGTGTTGAATCCTCATTTGACCATTTTCTTTTGAGCCACTCTTATCACAATAAAGGGCTACCCATGTGGCTCAGTGGTAAAGAATCCGCCTGCCAATGCAGGAGACATAAGAGATGTGGGTTTGATCCCTGGGTCGGGAAGATCCCCTGGAGGGAGAAATGGAAACCCACTCCAGTATTCTTGTCTGGAAAATCTCATGGGCAGAGAAGCCTGGTGGACTACAGCCCATGGGGCCACACAGAGTCAGAAATGACTGAGCGACCGAGAACGTATGCATTGCAATAAAATGAGAGAGCTACTATCTACCTCAAAAGTGATTGAGAAGGTTAAATGAATTCCTAGAAGCAAACATTATTTAAATGAATCTGAAATAACGAGTCCTCATTTGTATTCCCAAAGGAGTCGACTATCTCTAGTATCTGGAGAAGATACATCTGCTGGGAATGGTTAAGGGAAGTGCATTGATCACTCCCAAGCTGTTCCTTGCCAGAAATTGGTACCCTTGGTCTCCTGGGTCCCAACCTAGCTGCTAAAAATGGATACCTTTGTCATTGCCTTGGATCCGGTGAAAAGAAGAGTGTACCTCCTCCCACTTCAAGACTGAGTGCCTGACTTTTTTTTTTTTTTCCCCAGATCAAAGTATTTTGGACAGAAAATGAAAAATTAGTTCATATTCATACGCTTGCATGCTGCATGCTAGGTCGCTTCAGTCGTGTCATACCTTTGAGCTCAGAGTATCTGAATTCATCACTCCTGAGTTAGGTAAGGGCGGTATTTATAGATTTCACTCAGTAGTGTGTGTGTGTGTGTGTGTGTGTGTGTGTGTGTGTGTGTGTGTGAGTGAATGAATGGTCTCGTACAAAATCTGGAAGATGATTATACTGTGCTTAGCACTTTTATAATTTTGTTGTGTCATCTCAATAACTTAGTTAGACATAATAACCATAATTCCTTGGCATTTATACCTTCCCCTTTAATAAATTGTTCTCTTTTTCACAATGGGTATCGGGCATGCATGCAAGCTGAGAGCAAAACCTTCTAGGGTTTAATAATAGTAATATAATCTGCATTTTTTTTCTGCAAATAGTAGTAAACATATGTGTGTTCTCAGTTACTCATTCATGTCTGACTCTTTGTGACCCCATGGGCTGTACCTTGCCAGACTCCTCTGTCCATGGAATTTTCCAGGCAAGAATACTGGATTGGGTTATCATTTCCTACTCCAAGGGATCTTCCCAACCCAGGAATCGAACCCAAGTGTCCCATGTCTCTTGCACTGGCAGATAAATTCTTTACCACTGTGCCACCTGGGAAGCTTTCTATTATGTTCCTTCAAAAATCATATTATAAGCTTAATGCATTTTATCGGCTACACGATGTTACTTCCAATAGATGTTTACCATAATTGTCTTAACCTTTCACTTATTGATAGAAATTAGGTAGTCTATGAAAAATACTGATCAGAGTTTGATCTCCTTTTGTACTGGGGCCCTGAGAAATTCATTTTGTAAGCAGTTGTCTTTATAAATTCAGTAGCTGGTCTCCTAGTCTCTCTATTCACTTCTGATTATTTATTTAAGGACTGATGCAGTACATCCACCCAAAAGCTTTGGGGGAAATAACAGATCTCACATTTTTCTCTTTACTGAGAAATATGTATCCATATGTCTCCTTTCTGTCAGTTGACTTTTCTGGAGTCAGTGTAGCATAGTGACTGGGAACTTGTGAAATCAGATAAATATGGAATCAAATAATCTGTCCATCATTTTCTTGCTGAATGATTTAGGGCAAATTATTTACACTTGTAAAGTCCAACTTTCCAACTGTTTAAGTGAGAATGATGCCTTTTTGTGGTCCTTTTAGATATAATATGATATAAAGTACATCGCAGCAGCTGGCCCATGTTATTCAAACAATAGATATGTGCTAAAAGGTGATTGTTATTATAATTTTATTATCAGTATCGTTGACATGATCATCTAGGCACTTGAAACCACAAATCTTCCACTCTTCCTCAAACTTCCTGATTTCCTTCTCTGTATTTCTGAATGTTCTTAGGCTCCAAAATCATTGCAGATGGTGACTGCAGCTATGAAATTAAAAGACACTTACTCCTTGGAAGGAAAGTTATGACCAACCTAGATAGCATATTCAAAAGCAGAGACATTACTTTGCCAACAAAGTTCTGTCTAGTCAAGGCTATGGTTTTTCCAGTAGTCATGTATGGATGTGAGAGTTGGACTGTGAAGAAAGCTGAGTGCTGAAGAATTGATGCTTTTGAACTGTGGTGTTGGAGAAGACTCTTGAGAGTCTCTTGGACTGCAAGGAGATCCAACCAGTCCATCCTAAAGGAGATAAGTCCTGGGATTTCTTTCAAAGGAATGATGCTAAAGCTGAAACTCCAATACTTTGGCCACCTCATGTGAAGAGTTGACTGATTGGAAAAGACTCTGATGCTGGGAGGAATTGGGAGCAGGAGGAGAAGGGGATGACAGAGGATGAGATGGCTGGATGGCATCACTGACTCGATGGACATGAGTTTGAGCGAACTCCGGGAGTTGGTGGTGGACAGGGAGGCCTGGTGTGCTGAGATTCATGGGGTCGCAAAAAGTCGGACATGACTGAGCAACTGAACTGAGGCAGCAAGTACTGTCTTATCTGAGGATATAGTTAATGAGGGCATGTAATACAGTGGGAAGAATATGATCTTTGAAGCCAGGTAGACGTGGGATCAAATCCCAGGGTCATCATACACTAGTACTATAAGATTGGGCAAGTTTTGTCACTGAGTCTCAATGCTCACCTCCCTAATGAGGATCTGAATACCTATTTTGAAAAGTTTAGGGAAGAAGTAAAGAGTATTTGAAAATTACCTGGTGCAGATCAAGTGCCAAATAAGATTTTGTTGTGTCTATTTCTAGCCCTAAACAACGTGTCTATTTCTAGCCCTATCGTAGCCATTCAGCCAAACTGGAAAGATAGTAAACTGATCCTCAGTGTCTACAGCCTCTACTCTTATTTTTCCTATACTTCCTCACTTTATCCCTCCTCGCTTTGTCTGAAGAGGTCAGTGCCCTTTTTCAGCCACCCAAATCTGGCCCCCAAATATGAACAGTTCCCGGTCATTCTGCCTCAGTGAATCCCTATGGCTCTCTCTCCCAGGATTACTTATTTCTAAACCTAATCTATAATTGGAACCTTTAAGTTTTTATCTAACTGAAAGAATTTTAGGTACCAGCAGCCTGTGGAGGGTGGAATTCTGGGTAGAGATACAGGAGGTTCAATGTAGATCTGCAAATCACACTACACAGGCATAACTCTGCATGTTCCCCCAAGAAAAACTGTCCCCCAATACCTGAATCTTGGGAATATTAGAAGAGAGTATTGCATTGCTCATTTCCCACATTCCATGAAGATTTGGGGGTAGGGGTTGGGTCTGAGGTGCTAGAAATCTGGCCAGAAAAGCTTCTGCCTCTAGGACTAAGTAGCAAACTATCTTTCATCTGTTTCTGGGAGACTTCAGTTCAGTTCAGTTCAGTCGCTCAGTCATGTCCGACTCTTTGCAATCCCATGAATCACAGCATGCAGGCCTCCCTGTCCATCACCAACTCCTGGAGTTCACTCAAACTCATGTCCATCGAGTCAGTGATGCCATCATCCTCTGTCATCCCCTTCTCCTCATGCCCCCAATCCCTCCCACCATCAGAGTCTTTTCCAATGAGTCAACTCTTCGCATGAGGTGGCAAAAGTATTGGAGTTTCAGCCTCAGCATCAGTCCTTCCAATGAACACCCAGAACTGGTCTCCTTTAGGATGGACTTGTTGGATCTCCTTGCAGTCTAAGGGACTCTTAAGAGTCTTCTCCAACACTACAGTTCAAAAGCATCAATTCTTCAGCACTCAGCTTTCTTCACAGTCCAACTCTCACATCCATACATGACTACTGGAAAAACCATAGTCTTGACTAGACAGAACTTTGTTGGCAAAGTAATATTTCTGCTTTTGAATATGCTATCTAGGTTGGTCATAACTTTCCTTCCAAGGAGTAAGCATCTTTTAATTTCATGGCTGCAGTCACCATCTGCAATGATTTTGGAGCCCCCCCAAAATAAAGTGTGACACTGTTTCCACTGTTTCCCCATCTATTTCCCATGAAGTGATGGGACCAGATGCCATGATCTTCGTTTTCTGAATGTTGAGCTTTAAGCCAACTTTTTCACTCTCCTCTTTCACTTTCATCAAGAGGCTTTTTAGTTCCTCTTCATTTTCTGCCATAAGGGTGGTATCACCTGCATATCTGAGGTTTTTGATATTTCTCTTGGCAATCTTGATTCCAGCTTGTGCTTCTTCCAGCCTCGCATTTCTCATGATGTACTCTGCATATAGGTTAAATAAACAGGGTGATAACATACAGCCCTGATGTATTCCTTTTCCTATTTGGAACCAGTCTGTTATTCCATGTCCAGTTCTAACTGTTGCTTCCTGACCTGCATATAGGTTTCTCAAGAGACTTAAAGGTAACGAATTCATAGATATGCTAATCTGATATCTGATTCCCACATTTTTTATATAAATTTATTTATTTTAATTGGAGGTTAATTACTTTACAGTATTGTATTGGTTTTGCCATACATTAACATTAATCCGCCACAGGTATACACATGTTCCCCATCCTGAACCCGCCTCCCTCCTCCCTCCCCGTACCACCCCTCTGGGTCGTCCCAGTGCACCAGCCCCAAGCATCCAGTATCATTCATCGAACCTGGACTGGCAATTCATTTCATATATGATATTATACATATTTCAATGCCATTCTCCCAAATCATCCCACCCTCTCCCTCTCTCACAGAGTCCAAAAGCCTGTTCTATACATCTGTGTCTCTTTTGCTGCCTCGCATACAGGGTTATCGTTACCATCCTTCTAAATTCCATATATATGCATTAGTATACTGTATTATTATTCGGAAACTGTTGGCTCCTTTGCTGTAATCTCTGAAATCACATCATTTGACATGGATTTCCAGCTACTAGATTCAGTTGGTTTGTTAATACACTGTTCCTTTCACTCACCTGAGGGTGGGGAAACGGTGGTACATGGTGTCCTCTGGAATCCAGTTGACAGAGTGATGGTGAGGCCAAGTCCTCATTATAAATGTGTCTTTGTTTCTAGACTCTCTGTTCCTCTCCACTGCCTTATTGGTCTGTGCTTCTGAAAGTATATCATTTGTTGTAACTGGTATCGCTTTATAATAAAGTTTGATAGGTTCTAGTGATTTCTTACCTCCTCTTTTTAAAATATTTATAGAAATTTGGATAAATACTGATTTGGGTAAGGAGATAAATATCTCATAGGCTATTTTAGAGACACTGAAAAAGATTAGAATTCCTTTTAAAAATTACATTTGGCTTTAATTTTTTTAAATTGAAGGATGACTGCTTTACAGAATTTTGTTGTTTTCTGTCAAACCTCAATATGAATCAGACATAGGTATACATATATCCTCTCCCTTTTGAACCTCCCTCCCATCTCCTGCCCCATCCCACCCCTCTAGATTGATACAGAGCACATGTTTGAATTTCCTGAGCCATACAGCAACTTCCGGTTGGCTATCTATTTTACATATGGTAATGTAAGTTTCCATGTTACCTTTTCCATTCATCTCACCCTTTCCTCCCCTCTCCCCATGTCCATAAGACTATTCTCTGTGTCTGTTTCTCCATTGCTGCCCTGTAAATAAATTCTTCAGTACCAGTTTTCTACATTCTGTATATATGCATTAGAATACAATATTTATCTTTCTCTTTCTGACTCACTTCACTCTGTATAATAGGTTCTAGGTTCATCTACCTCATCAGAGCTGACTCAAATATGTTCGTTTTTACAGCTGAGTGAAATTCCATTGTGTATATGTACCACAACTTTTTTTATCCATCCATCCATTCATCCATTTGGCTTTTAGATTGTTCTTATTTGATTGTCATACTGTATAGCAAATAAATAACATGGGGCCCCTGGATGATTAGGATTTATCCTGGGTCTTGAACAAGACCTGATGTAAGTTTGGTTTTTTTCTTGTCCAACCTTTTAATAGCCTGCTTGTTGTTCCCAAACCACTGTTTATTCTTCCCCCATCACAGCACACTTCTCACCCAGTTCCCCAACAGTGGCAGCCTTATTGCTGATCTATTTCTTCCTGCACACTAGTATTTTAAAATGTATTTATTTTTTAATTGAAGGATAACTGCTTTAAAATGTTGTGTTAGTTTCTGCTCTACAACAGCATGAATCACCTGTAAGTGTACACATATCCCGTCCTTCCTGAGCCTCCTCCCACACCCCATTCCACCTCTCTATCATGGAGTACCAAGCTGAGCTCCCTGTGCCGTATAGCAGCTTCCCACTAGCTACCTATTTTGCACATGCTAATGTATATTTGTCAGTTCTACTCTCTCAGTTTCATCCCACCCTCTCCTTCTCCTGCTGTGTTTGCAAGTCCGTTCTCTATATCTGCATCTCACATTGGTCAGAATGGCCATCATCAAAAAAAATCTACAAACAGTAAGTGCTGGAGAGGATGTGGGGGAAAAGGGACCATTCCTGCACTGTTGGTGGGAAAATGAATTGATCCAGCTACTATGGAAGACAGTATGGAGATTCCTTAAGAAACTAGTAATAGAACTACCATATAACCCAGCAATCCCACTACTGGCATATATCCTGAGAAAATGATAATTCAAAAAAACACATGCACTCCAATGATCCTTGATGCAAGTTTCTTAAAGAGGCCACCATATTGATTTTAATTGGACGTGACATCTTGCATTTGATCAACAAACTTACAATGTGTATGCATTAATTGTCTTTGATAGATTCTGGGTCTGCAACCAATGAACAAATTAGAAATAATCATGGAGGGTATACAGAAGAAGAGGATGCAGAATTAAACATTATTACACACAAAATTATGAAGGACAAAGAGATTTCTGATATCAAATAATTTGTTTTGCTTCCAGAGAACAAATTCTGGAGTCAACGTGCTTGGGTCCAAATCCCAGCTCCCCTTCTTACCTCAGGGTCTGGAGACTGTCTGCCTCAGGTACCCCATCTGGAAAGTGAAAATAATAATATTAATAGTGCCTACCTAGCTCCCATTCTGAAGAATATTACATCAGTTACTACACGGAAGCTATAAGAACAGTGAATAAGGATAGTATTTAACAAAAATTAACTGTTAATATTGTCATTTGCAGAGTCTGGCACCAGATTGAGAAAGAAACCTACAGTTTTGCTACATTTATACAGCAAAATATGGTACAAATGTAAGATAATATCGATGAAGACCTTCCCTAAATCAAAAGAACATCTTTATCATGCTTTGCCACGATGATCACCTTATTATCCCAAGACATTCACCTTTTCCCTTCAACTTTCCCTACTAATCCCCTCCAGCTGATGACCATGGAGAACCAGAGCAGCATGTCCGAGTTCCTCCTCCTGGGGTTTCCCATCTGGCCAGAGCAGCAGGGTGTGTTCTTCACCTTGTTCCTGGGCATGTACCTGATCACAGTGCTGGGCAACCTGCTCATCATTCTGCTCATCAGGCTAGACTCTTGCCTCCACACCCCCATGTACTTCTTCCTCAGCCACTTGGCCCTCACTGATATTACTTTCTCATCTGTCACTGTCCCTAAGATGCTTATGATCATGCAGACTAAGCACAAATCCATCCCCTATGCAGGGTGCCTTTCACAGACATATTTTTTCATACTCCTTGCTGATCTGGACAGCTTCCTGATCACTTCGATGGCCTATGACAGGTATGTGGCCATCTGCCACCCTCTGCATTATACCACCATCATGAGCCAGAGTGTCTGTGTCAAGCTGGTGCTTGGATCCTGGGTCATTGCTTGTGCTTGTGCTCTTTTGCACACCCTTCTCCTAGCCGGGCTGTCATTCTGTGCTGACAACACTATCCCCTACTTCTTCTGTGATCTTGCTGCCCTGCTCAAATTGTCCTGCTCAGACACTTCCCTCAACCAGTTGGTAATCTTCACTGCAGGGTTAACAGCCATTATGCTTCCATTTGTATGCATCCTGGTTTCTTATGGCCATATTGGGGCCACTATCCTCCGGGTACCTTCTGCCAAGGGCATCTGCAAAGCCTTGTCCACATGTGGCTCTCATCTCTCAGTAGTGACTCTCTACTACGGGGCAATTATTGGTGTATATTTTCTTCCATCATCCAACAGCACCGATGCCAGTAACATAATTGCTTCAGTGATGTACACTGTGGTCACTCCCATGCTGAACCCCTTTATTTATAGCCTGAGAAATAAAGACATGAAAGGGGCCTTGAGAAAACTCTTGAGCAAGAGAACATATTCTTCCAACTGATATTTACCTTTCCTTTAAAAACAGTCCCTGTGATTCTATTTCCTCAATTATATGTAAATACAAATTATTCAAAGTATGGCTCCCTTGTCTTCCTCTCTTAGCTGTCACTCAGAAATCTTTATTGACAGTATTCTTACACTTGTTGGGGGAATAATAAGGTGGGATATGCTTTATAGAACTTAATTTGCTCTTTTCCTCGATAATAGGGATTGGAAAATACTTTGAGGATGCTATGTCACTTTGGCTGGTGCCATTAAATGGAAGCTGTCAGGGCTGGCCCTTCCCTAGATTTTAAAGTTTTATAAAATGTGCTTGAATGTTCACATCCCTGTATCTAAAGAATTTTCCATTTTGGTGAGAATATGGTTCCTCCTGCACCCAGACACCTAGGCATCCAGAGACACTGAGTCCTGCTAGAACTTTCAGGGAAAGAAAAATAATTTTTTTTATTTAGTTAGTTTTTTATTTTTTTGGCCACACGGCAAGGCATGCGGGATCTTTTAAGTTTCTCAACCAGAGATCGAACCCACATCCCCCTCAGTGGAACCACCTGGGAAGTTCCCCAGAACATATTTCTCTTCCCACATAATAAATGTACTTCTCTTGTCCTTCAGGAATATAACCCAGACTTACTTTCTCCCAAGACCCTTGCAGATAATCAATAACAAAATAAATATCACCTCTATTGTTTCAGGTGCCAGTCAAAGAGTTTACTATGTACAGTATACTAAAGCATATATATGGAATTTGGAAAGATGGTAACGATAACCCTGTATGCGAGACAGCAGACACAGATGTATAGGAGAGTCTTTTTGACTCTGTGGGAGAGGGAGAGGGTGGGATGATTTGGGAGAATGGCATTGAAACATGTATAATATCATATGTGAAACAAATCGCCAGTCCAGGTTTGATGCATGATACAGGATGCTCGGGGCTATTGCACTGGGATGACCCAGAGGGATGGTACAGGGAGGGAGGTGGGAGGGGGGTTCAGGATGGGGAACACGTGTACACCTGTGGCGGATTCATGTTGATGTATGGCAAAACCAATACAATATTGTAAAGTAAAAAAAAAAATTACTATATGATAAAATCTTCTACTTTAATCCTGACAACCACCCTCAGAGATATGTTGAGAAACTCAGGCTCAAAGAGGTGGAGAACACTTTAGGATCACAGTTAGTGAAAAGAAGGATTGAATCTTGGCTGTCTGACTCCAGAGTGGTTTTTGTTATTGTTTAGTAGCTCAGTCATGTCCAACTCTGTGCAAACCCACGAACTATAGCCTGCCAGGCTTCTCTGTCCGTGGAGTTCTCCAGGCAAGAATACTGGAGTGGGTTGGCATTTCCTTCTCCAGGGGATCTTCCTGACCCAGGGATCAATGCTGCATCTCCTGCACTGGCATTGCCAAGGACTATAGTCATGTATGTGGAAAACTGTGTCCTGGGGAAGAATAGTTAGCTCAGCCTAGTGGCAGAGGATACATGAAAAGCTTCCTAGAGAAGATGTCTCTTTACTTGAGACTTAACAAATCCAAATTATCCAGACATACACATTCTATCTCACCCTGATGATCACTGGTAGAGGGGGCAGTGTGTTTCAGGACAACAAACTGGCTGTTTCAACTGAGGAACCAAGATCTGATAGACACCAGGTACCAAAGTGAGTTGTAAGACATAAAGTAAAGATGTTTATAGGAAATGTCCAATAATCAATTCCATAACTCCTGAGACTCCCAAACTAGAGGAAGTCTAAAAATCTAGACTTAGATCTAAAAAGCCCTAAGAGGAGGACATGAGAGGTTTTGTAAAGATGTTTCTTTTGGAAAAAATGTTTATGTTACTTACAGTTCTGAGGGTTGGTTGAGGCTTGGCTGATTCAGTTCAGGATGGTGGTTTTTCTGGATGTGGCTGGTCTCGCTCATGCTTCTGTGGCCAGCTGCAGTTTTAAAAGTGAAAGCAAAAGTCGCTCAGTCATGTCCAACTTTTTGAGACATGTATAGTCCATGGAATTCTCCAGGCCAGAATACTGGTGTGAGTAGCCTTTCCCTTCTCTAGGGGATCTTTCCAACCCAGGGATCGAACCCAGGTCTCCTGCATTGCAGGGGGATTATTTACCAGCTGAGACACATGGTTGCTGCTAAGTCACTTCAGTCATGTCCGACTCTGTGCGACCCCACAGATGGCAGCCCACCAGGCTCCCCCGTCCCTGGGATTCTCCAGGCAAGAACACTGGAGTGGGTTGTCATTTCCTTCTCCAATGCATGAAAGTGAAAAGTGAAAAGGAAGTCACTCAGTCATGTCCAACTCTTACCGACCCCATGGACTGCAGCCTACCAGGCTCCTCTGTCCATGGGATTTTCCAGGCAAGAGTACTGGAGTGGGGTGCCATCGAGACACAAGGTTAGCTGATCTAAAATGGGCTCATTTGGGGTGGTTTTGAATCACACATCCCTCATCTTCTTCCTAGGACTTGCAGACTCCTACCCAACCCAACCTTTCTTGTCCTTATGCACTACTAGAGTGTCTGTTGTGAATTTAGCATCATCATCACCCACTGCTAAGTCTTCCCCTCCTTGCAGCGGTGAGGCTGGAAACATTTCCAGATTTTTCCTTTTTGTATTGTTCAAGTTTAATGCTTTGCAATGAGAACTCATGAGAAATTTACAAGGCAGAAAAGGAGAAGGCGTTACTTTCTGAAGGTAATTACATTACAGGCAGAAACAGGCAAAAGTGAAGTTCACAGAAATTTCCCAGTGGGCTTCTAAGCGCTGCCTGCATGGCTGCAGCAGGTTGAGACATTTTTAGGAGTTTGTCAGTATTTCTTGAGATTTTTCAGCTACTAACCATCAAACTTTTAAAACCATCTATTTTATGTTTTAGGCTGAAATCTTTAGTTGTCACTATTTTAACCTTCAAGGGCCACTCCTCTGACCTTCATTCTCCAGCTCTTGCAATAGTTGGCTAAGAAAGCACCTTTGTTCTACTCTTCTGAGCAAATCCTTACGGAATACTTCCACATCAAAATTACCCATCATTTATCTGAGTCTATTTTTTGGTATAGAGATGAAATTGCCAGATTGATACTTTCAATTTTAGTCAGGGACATCTATTGTAGAGTAGTGAAGAAAGGCTGAACTCTTTAAAAATTAAATTTCAGAAGTTTCTTATTACTATGAAGAAACATTATACTAAATCTTTATTTCCTACTGCATTAAAAACAACTCCATGTGTTTTAAGAACTAAAGGCAGGGAATTCCCTGGCTGCCCAGTAGTTAGGGCTCCATACTCTCACTGCCCAGGGCCAGAGTTCGATCTCCATCAGGGAACTAAAATCCCATGAGCCACGTGGTATAGCCAAAACATAACAAGAACCAGAGGCAAAGTTTTTAATTTTTACATAAATGTCACACCATCTTTATGTACATGAGTCAGGGAAATACTTTTTTGCTTTTAAAAAATTCAGATATATTTCATACAAACCACATTGAAAATCACACAATATACTACCAAATGCTAGAACAAAACCCTACTGAGGCATGGATGTCCAAAGTGCTACAAAAACTGAAGCCTGTTCAGTTGTTAGCAAGAGATATACTACTCCAGTTTCATCCACCTCATTAGAACTGATTCAAATGTATTCTTCTTAATGGCTGAGTAACACTCCATTGTGTATATGTACCACAGCTTTCTTATCTATTCATCTGCTGATGGACATCTGGGTTGCTTCCATGTCCTGGCTATTATAAACAGTGCTGCAATGAACATTGGGGTACACGTGTCTCTTTCAATTCTGGTTTCCTCGGTGTGTATGTATGCGAGACAGCAAAAGAGACACAGATATATAGAACAGTCTTTTGGATTCTGTGGGAGAGGGAGAGGGTGGGATGATTTGGGAGAATGGCATTGAAACATGTGTAATATCATATATGGAACGAATCGCCAGTCCAGGTTCGATGCATGATACTGGATGCTTGGGGCTGGTGCACTGGGACAACCCAGAGGGATGGTACGAGGAGGGAGGAGGGAAGGGGGTTCAGGATGGGGAACATGTGTATACCTGTGGCAGATTCATGTTGATGTATGACAAAACCAATACAATATTGTAAAGTAATTAACCTCCAATTAAAATAAATTTATATTTAAAAAAAGAGATATACTACTGATATTCTATTTCTGATGACCCCTAGCTCAGGTTTTTGCACTGTACTAACAAGGTCAGGGGCATGGTTTTACCCTAGATGCTCAATTGCTGCTATTTTCCAAAGTCACGAACCTCCCCTGGACTCTGGACGATGCCTTGCACATATCAGCTGTTGATCATACAGCGTTTGTGTGTGTTCAGTTGATAGTAATTGATGTTTGAGTTTGAAAGACCTTGACACTGACACCACAGTACCATATCTGCCTTTTTTTAAATTCTAGATCTTACTGTTTAAATTCTAGATCTTACTGTTTAAATTCTAGATCTTAAAGTTTTAGGGTTACAGCAAAATTGAGTGTAAAGCATGGAGTTCCTACATACCCCTGTCACAGCATACCCACAGCCCCCCTGACTCTCAACATCCCCCACCAGACTGATGTTTGTGACAGTCAGTTAACCCACACACCATAACTGTTTGCTGTAGATTATTTTGCTAAACAACTCTACCCTGTACAAGGTAGACGCACCTAATGTTGAACTCATCTATGGTAAATTGCATTAGAGGATATTACCCTGGGGTATTCCTACTATTTATGCATGTTCATGATGCTGACAAGAAATCTGAGTCCACCTACACTTTTTTTGGTGTCACATCCCTTTCTTGTTGTCTGTGAAATACAATGTTTGCCATTTTCAAGGTGACTTTCTCAAGGAAGCACTTTAAAGTCAATAATGCAAATCATAAAATGATACATTAATAACTTTAATCACTTTAAAATTAAGACATCAATAGAAAGTCAGAAGCAAAAGTAGCAAGCTTCCAATAATGGACAGCATTTATAATATATACAAATATGACAAAGGATTAATTTCAAGATTATATGAAGTCTATCTGTACTGCAATAGAAAAGTGGGAAAAGACATAATCATTTATTTCACAGAAGAAAATCTTGTACCAGTAGGAACAATGATGGCTGCAAATGTTGCAGAGTGGGTTTTCTAGTGGGTAGATGGCATTTCACTATGTGGTAAATGAGGGACCAAGACCAATGATCTCTCAGGACTGCAGATAAATCTGCTTCCAGACAACAGAGAAAACACACATCCTTCTTTAAAATTCCAGCCAGGAAATAGCACACATTCTTTTCCCTTGGGGAGGACATGCCACAGAGCCATGCCTAGATGAGCAGGAAATGTGGCAGCTGTCTCCCAGAGCCAGCTTCACACTTGGGAAAGAGATCATAAATTCTGGTGGACAGCTAACCATCTCTGCCACAAACATCCCATAAGCATTGGATAAGATGTTCTATGTCACCAATTACCAGGAAAACAGAAAATAAAACTACAATGAGATACAATTTTCTACTCACCAGAATTGTAAAAACTTTAGAAATTTATTAGTATCAAGTATTGTTGAAGAAGTAAAATAATAGGAGCTCTCACACTCAGACAATGAGGAGTGAGGAGGGAGGTGGGAGTGGGGTTCAGGATGGGGAACCCGTGTATACCTGTGGCAGATTCATGTTGATGTATGGCAAAACCAATACAATATTGTAAAGTAATTAACCTCCAATTAAAATAAATAAATTTATATCAAAAAATAAAGAGATTGCAATAAAGGAAATTTAAAACAACAACAAAATAAATAAACAAAATTATAGAAATGGAAAACAAAAGCTCTAATGGAAAATATTGACATTTAAAGATTATCAGACAATAATAATTAAATTATACTGATTTTTAAAAAATTAATAGAGTATTTCTTAGAGTAGTTTTTGGTTTAAGAAGAACTGAGCAGAAAATGTCCAGGAACTTCTCCCCGACCCCTTACCTAGGCTCCCCAGGTATAAACATCTTACATCCATTTGGTACATTTGTTATGAGTGAACCATCATCGATATATTTTATTAAAGTCCATAGTTATATTTAGAATTCACTCTTTGTGTTGTACAGTTTTAAAATTTTTGACAAATACATCATGACACGTATCCACTGTTATATTATCATAAGGAATAGTTTCACTGCCATAAAAATCCCCTCTCTTCTGTTTATTTTTCTCCCACCTCAAACCCTGGACCCCTGATAACCACTGAAATTTTTGTCTTCTCTACAGTTTGCCTTTTCCAGCATCTTATATAGTTGGAATCCTACAGTATGTAGTCTTTTCAAATTGACTTCTTGGTAAAACTATTTCAGAAGATTTAGCAGTAATAATTAAATTGAACATACACATCTACAGTCCAATAATCTTTTTCTGGGTATATAATTTACATAATCTCTTGCTTGTATACAATAAGTAATGCACAAAAATATTTGTCGCTACATTTTCATAATAACATAATGCTGAAAATAAACAAAAAAGCCATAGAGAATAAAACAGATTAGTGTTTCTTTTATAAGAAATTATAAACAAAAGTATACAATGTGATGATTTTTTAAAATATAAATTTATTTATTTTAATTGGAGGTGATGATTTGAAATACATATATATTGTGAAATGATTACCAAGATTAAGATAATTAACACATCTATCACTTCCTTTAGTTAATCTTTTCATGTGTGTAGTGATAATGCTTGTGAACCATCTTCAGAAACTTTCAAGTATGCAATACCATGTTATCAACTAGCCATCACACTACACTTGGTCCCCAGAACTTCTTCTTCAACCTAAAACTGAACCATTTGACCTACATTACCCACTTCCCCCTACACCCTGCCCCTGGTAACCACCATTCTATTCTCTGTTCCTATGAAATCAGCATTTTTAAAAAGTTTCCACATATAAGTGATACCATATAGCATTTATTGTTGTCTGGTTTATCAAATTTTCACATTGTACACTTTAAATATATACAATTATATTTGTGAAAAAAAGATAGCCACAGAAAAAGAAATGTTTCAATGAAAGCTTAAAAGACAGGGATTTAAAAAATGTAACAGGAGGTTGTTTTAAAAGTAAAAATATAGTAATATTTTGAGAAGAAATTACAGATAGAATTAATAATAGATTTCTAATTAAGGTCACTCAAAAGATAACTTTTAAATGTATTATGGAATTAAACTAAAAAATAAAATCATAAACCAACCAGAAATAATATTTTTGTTATCTTGAGAAGGGAAAAATGCTTTGTTACATAAGGTCTGTAAATTATCCACACCCCCTCACCAAAATAGTGAGTTGTGACACAAAAATTTTTCTTCAATGTTTGTGGAACAATGAATACCACAGAAAAAAGGAGGGGGGAAGGAAATGGTAGTTGTGCAGGTATATTTGTAAAATCTTTCCCTCTCTATAATGAGCAAAAAATTAAACAGAGAAGAAAGCTATGCCCAAGCTGAAGCAGAGACTGAAGACAGAAGGCCACATCAAGACTCACTAAGAAATAACTAATCAGAGAGGAAAGGATACTCACATTGTATGTGTGGGATTCAATTAATAGGAAAACAAAGGTTATCCTTATGAAAATGTTCCTCTACTAAGTATATTTCCCAGAGCTCCTTTCATATCCTGATTTCTCAGACTGTAAATAAAAGGATTTAGCATGGGAGTGATCAGAGTGTCCAATATGGCCACAATAACATCCTTGTCATTGGAGTTATTAGATGAGGGAAAAAAGTACAGTCCAATAATTGTTCCATAGTACAGAGCCACTACAGAGAGGTGGGACCCACATGTAGACAAGGCTTTGTGGAGTCCCTTGGTGGAGGGGACCCTAAGGATGGTGGCCCCAGTGCAACCATAAGAGACCAATATGCATGCAAATGGCAGGGTAATGACTACCACTCCCACAGTGAGGATAAACAGCTCGTTGACTGTGGTATCTGAGGTGGACAGTTTAAGTAAGGTGGCAAGGTCACAGAAGAAGTGAGGGAGAAGGTTGTCTCCACAGAAAGAGAGACGGGCCAGGAGGAGGGTGTGTAAGATGGCACTAGCAGAGGATAGGACCCAGGACACAATTACTAACAGGAAACACAGGCTCTGACTCATAATTGTGATGTAGTGGAGGGGGTGACAGATGGCCACGTACCTGTCGTAGGCCATTGAGGTGAGAAGAAAGCTGTCAAGACACCCAAGCATTAAGAAAAAATACACCTGCGAAATGCACCCAGCATACGAGATGGATTGACTCTGTGTCTGCATATTCATGAGCATCTTTGGAGTTGTGACTGATGAAAAAGTGATGTCAGTGAAGGCCAAGTGGCTGAGGAAGAAGTACATGGGGGTGTGAAGGTGAGGGTCCAGCCTGATGACCAGGAGGATGAGCAGGTTGCCCAGCACCGTGATCAGGTACATGCCCAGGAACAGGGCAAAGAACACACCCTGCTGCTCTGGCCGGATGGGGAGCCCCAGGAGGAGGAACTCGGACACGCTGCTTTGATTTTCCCTCCCCATGGTCTCTTTTGCTGGAGATGAAAAAAAGAAATGAAAATGTGGAAGCATGAGAAATCATTATGACTATCCCATAATGAAACATACTTTTGAACAAGTTAGTACATGAATCTTAACCTGAAGGGCTCATGCTCTTTGCTCCACTAATGGACTAGTGATGGTCTGGATAAAAATGTCCACCTAGAAACCAGTACTATTTCTTTTGGAGAAACCATGTAACATTAGAATTATTATTATATCAAATCAGGCTCAAACCTGAGGAGTTCAGGAGTTTATAACAGAAATCTGAGATTATTAATAGAATATTAAGCTGCATGGCTATGTCAGTAACCAGTTATTAGAAATACTAGTAGAGACTCTACAATTGGCCTGTTGGCCTTTCTTAACCTTCCGCATGCCTCTCACACACTTTAGCTTATACTTTGTTTTGTGGATTGGATCAAGGTGAGACAACCCAATGGACTGCTCCGTATCACCCAGAAATTGGGATTTGGAGACATGGTGAAAACATGTAACTGATCAAATAAAAACTAAAGACAGGAGTCTGTCAATGACATAAAAGATATAGTGACAGGCCATGTAATATGATCAGTTCTTCTCTTAAGAGCATGGCTTCCCAGTCCTCAGCATTTTCAATCTGCCGTCATTCTTTGTAGAGAGATTTTCATGGGACATGGAGGAAAAAAAAACAGTTTCCCTTTTAAATTCCATTATTCCCTCAATTCTAACCAGATCATTTTATTCAAGTTTTCAAAACACCAGTAAAAAAAATAAAATAAAATAAAAAAATACCAGTAAATGCTTTGGCTTTTTCCAATCATGTCCTGGATCTGCCAAAAAAAAAAAAAAAATGCTCATCTTAAGTATCTGGCCGACATAATTTACTGAATAACTCTCACAGTCCTAACCTAGGTTTTATGCTAGTGATTCATAACTGATATTTCCTTGTTGTATTCTAACACTTTGCTAACATTATCATTTTTCTTTCTTCTTCGTGTCAATTAGATTTTCTCATGTGAATGCTCATGAAATAATAGAGAAAGAGAACGTGGTGGTCTATTGACTAAAAAATAGAATCCGCATACTATATAAGCACATTTACTCTAAAGCTCTCTGTTTCTTTAGGAGCTGAGAAAGCATCTCTCAACAGAACTCATCTTTCCTGCTGGGGGTTAACTGAAGTTTGCATTATCTACCAATTCTCCCAATTTGACTCAAGTTATCTCTACAATTTCTATATTCCCCAATTTACTGCATTTAAAAATCCTATTTACTTAATATTATTACCTTGAATTACACATTCAGTGTTGCTAATTATTACTATGCTAATACTAATCAGTTTATCGCAATAAAAGTGCCAACTAGCTGTCTATGGGCATTTAGATTGTTTCTAATATTTTACTATTTCCAATGATACCTCACTAGTAACATTGTTCAAATGTCTTTTTCACATTAGCTTATATATCTGTAGGATAAATTCCTAGAAATGCTATTGGAGGCTATATAAATTCATGATAGCAATCAGTTCAGTTCAGTTCAGTCACTCAGTCATGTCCTACTCTTTGTGACTCCATAAATTGCAGCACGCCAGGCCTCCCTGTCCATCACCAACTCCCGGAGCTCACTCAAACTCACGTCCATCAAGTTGGTGATGCCATCCAGCCATCTCATCCTCTGTCATCCCCTTCTCTTCCTGCCCCCAACCCCTCCCAGCATCAGAGTCTTTTCCAATGAGTCAACTCTTCACATGAGGTGGCCAAAGTACTGGAGTTTCAGCTTTAGCATCATTCTTTCCAAAGAACACCCAGGACTGATCTCCTTTAGAATGGATTACTTGGATCTCCTTGCAGTCCAAGGGACACTCAAGAGTCTTCTCCAACACCACAGTTCAAAAGCATCAATTCTTCAGCATTCAGCTTTCTTCACAGTCCAACTCTCATATCCATACATGACTACTGGAAAAACCATAGCCTTGACTAGACGGACCTTAGTCGGCAAAGTAATGTCTCTGCTTTTGAATATGCTATCTAGGTTGGTCATAACTTTCCTTCCAAGGAGTAAGCATCTTTTAACTTCATGGCTGCAATTACCATCTGCAGTGATTTTGTTAAATTACAAGCTGAGGTGGTGAGGAAGTCTGTTCTTACAGGTTCTTTAATGTGAATTCTAGATAATAAAAATCCTGTTGAATAAAGCTTATAAAAACAGGCTTTGTAGTTATGTTGGATAATACAGAACTATGGTGTTTGAGGAATAGGTAAAATTCACGAGCAATGTAAGCACAGGAAACTTATATGGTTGGAGAATTATCTAGGAGTCAGCTTATTTAAGTCCTTTTCTGCTGTAATTGAAAGCTTTGATTCTATTCTCAGAGCAGTAGACACCTATGAAAATATTTAAGTTAAGGAGTGAATGAAAAATTCTAAGTTGTATGCTGGCTACTGGATAGAGAATAGATTACATTAATAGCAAGGCAAGAGTGTTAGCAAGAATTTTAACAGGAGGCTATTTATTGCAGTAGTTCAGGTACAAAAGAATACCTGCTTACATCTGGATCATAACAGCAGAGATGAAGGTCATCACAGATTTAGGATAAAATTTAGAGGAAAAGCCAAAAAGACAACAATGAGGAAGAAAGATAAGTAAGAAGAGATATAGTTTTCCCTATCCTCTCTAAGATTGGCTAGAGGATCAGTTTGAGATAAATTATTCTACATGGAACTGTCTGTTATATGCTGGTGAGAAAAGTGGTAGAACTACGAGAGGGATCAATAATACACACTGGACACACACACAGACATATGTATCACAGTACTACATAAATTCTACTCCCACTCTTGCCTCTTAGGTGGTGAGCACATATACCTTCAGCTACAAGGCATGGGAATGTTCTTCCATTTCTCTCTAGAAGACAAAGAGTATACTGAAACAGTGGAGGCTCTAAGGATATCGAAGAAGCCTTGCAAAGGGGAGAATTATAGTTCAAAACCAAATAAGATATATATACTGACATACATTTTCTTATAACCCCTGTGCAATGGGAGTGGCTTTGAAATTTATGAATAATGGAGAGGACCAGATTGGGGGTGGGAGGGGAACCCCCCTCCCCCCCGTTAGTTCCAGGTTAGAGACAAATGGGAAATAATTCCTTCATTGTCTTTGGTTCCCTTGAGGGAAGAACTGTCTGTTGATAGTAGGAAATAGGAGAGTTCACCCCATAGGAATAATGGATAATAACCACAAAGCAACTTTTAAGAACTTGGTGATTCACAAAGCTTTTTGCTTTCTCAGTTGACATTGGAGAAAATGTGTTTCAGAGTCTATAACAAACCAAACTGGAGCTTGAGTGAGTTAACCAAAGTCTCTTGTTTCTGGATTCCATGTTATTTCAAGAACACCAGAAACACTTTAATACTCTTGTTCTCTGAACAAAAGATTGAGGGATTTTATGTCTCGTCACCACAACTGGATCCTGGAGAATGGACTACAGTTTGTTTATACATTATGATTAAGTTGATGATCTCTTAAGTTTGAATACAGTCTAACAACCCTGTATTCTTACTCCTTCCAACTACAGTTAATTTTTTTGCATCATATTTTACATCCTTTTATTTTGTGCATCCCTGAACTACCAATTGTGACTATAGATGATTCTATTGCTTTTTCCTTTACTCTTTCTACCAGCCTTATGTCTGGTGATTTTATTATTTTTATTGGAGTAGAATTGCATTACAATGTTGTGCTAGCCTCTGCTGTACAATGAAGTGAATCAGCTACTTGTATATATCCTCTCCCTCTTGGGCCTCCCTCCCACCCACCTACAGAACACTGAGCTGAGCTTCCTGTGCTTAATGACAGGTTGTCACTAGCTGCCCATTTTACATATAATTTTTTTTTACTTTACGTTTGCTTTTGCCAACAAGATTTTTCCTTTTGTCATTTTCATTTTTCCAGTTATGGGCTTTTCTGCTTAGAGAAGTCCCTTTATCATTTCTTGAAAGCCATTTTAGTCTTTTAGCTTTTGCTTGTGTGTAAAATTCTTTGTCTCTCCTTCAAATCGGAATG
The DNA here is from genome assembly GCF_014754425.2 of Oryx dammah. Lineage (NCBI taxonomy): Eukaryota > Metazoa > Chordata > Mammalia > Artiodactyla > Bovidae > Oryx > Oryx dammah. The sequence goes on along the minus strand of NW_024070209.1, from coordinate 92,543,879 downwards.
ATAGACTTGTTGAATATAGTATTCTTGGTTGCAGTTTTCTCTTTCAGAACTCTGAATATGTCATGTTACTTCCTTTTGGTCTGCAGAGTTCCTGCTGACAAATCAGCTGCTAGTCTTATATACATAACTAGCTGCTTTTCTCTTACTGCTTTTTTAAACAAGATTTATTTATTTTATTATTTTTGACTGTAAGTGGTTCTTCATTGCCGCATGCAGGCTTTCTCTGGTTTTGTTGAGGGAGGCTACTATTCGTTGCAGTACACAGGTCTCTTATTGCGGTGGCTTCTCTTATTGCAGAGCATGGGCTCTAATGCACAGGCTCAGTAGTGGTGGTGCATTGGATTAGTTGCTCTGAGGCATGTGGGATCTTCCCGCACTAGGGACTGAACTGGTGTCACTTGTATTGCAAGGTGGATTCTTAACAACGGGACCACCAGGGAAGCCTTCTCTTATTGCTTTTTACATTCTCTCATTATCTTTTATTCTTGTCACTTTATTTATAATGTGTCTTTGTATAGAGTCTCTGTACTTCCTGGATCTAGATATCTGTTTACTTCCCCAGGTAAAAGAAGTTTTCAGAAATTATTTCTTTAAATAAGTTCTCAACTCTTTCTCTCTCTCTTTTCCTTCTGGGACCCCTATAATGTGAATGTTAAGTTGTTCCAGAAATCTCTTAACTCATCCATATTTTAAAAAAAATTCTTTTTCTTTTTTTTTCTGTTCACTTTGGTGATTTCCACTTTCTTGTATTATCTAATTTATTGATATATTTCTTCTAGTGTATTTTTATTTCAGTTTTTGTGTCTTGAGATCTGTTTTGTATTCTTTTATCTCTTCTTTATATTTTTTAACTCATAAGCCTCTCACTATGTTCGTCTATTCTTTTCTTAATTTCATTGAGCATCTTTAAGATTCCTAGAAGAAATATCAACAACCTCAGATATGCAGATGATACCACCCTAATGGCATAAAGCAAAGAGGAACTAAAGAACTTCTTGAGGAAGGTGAAAGAGGAAAGTGAAAAAGTTGGCTTAAGACACAACATTCAAAAAACTAAGATCATGGCATCCAGTCCCATCGCTTTATGGGCAATAGAGGGGGAAAAGGAAACAGTGACAGACTTAATTTTCTTGTTCTCCAAAATCACTGTCAATGATGACTGCCGCCACAAAACTAAAAGATGTTTGCTCCTTGGAAGAAAAGTATGACAAACTTAGACTGTGTGTTAAAAAGTAGAGACATCACTTTGCTGACAAAGGTCCATCTAGTCAAAGCTATGGCACTTCCAGTAGTCATGTATGGATGTGAGAGTTGGGCCATTAAGAAGTCTGAGTGCCTAAAAACTGATGCTTTTGAACTGTGGTGTTAGAGAAGACTCTTGAGAGTCTCTTGGACTGCAAGGAGATCAAACCAGTCAATCCTCAAGTAAATCAACCTTGAGTATTCATTGGAAAGACTGATGCTGAAGCTCCAATACTTTGGCCATCTGATGTGAAAAGATCCTGATGCCAGGAAAGATTAAGGGCAGGAGGAGAAGGGGGTGACAGAAGATGAGATGGTTGGATGGCATCATTGACTCAATGGACATGAGTTTGAGCAAACTCTGAGAGATGGTGAAGGACAGGGAAGCCTGGTGTGCTGCAGTCCATGGAGTCACAAAGAGTTGGACATGACTGAGCGATTAAATGACAGTGACCATTGCCTTGAACCCTATCTGTTAGATTGCTTATCTCACTTTCCTTAGTTCTTCTTCTGGCACTTTGTCTTGTTCCTTTTCTGGAATATATTCTTCTGTCTCCTCTTCTGCCTAATTCTCTGTATTTATTTCTATGTATTAGGTACATTGGTTATGTTTCCCAGTATTGGAGAAGTATACTTACATTGGACGATCCACATGCACTAACAGCATGCCACCCCCTGGCCATCTAAGCTATATGTTCTAGGGATGCCCCCTATGTGGGCTGTGTGAGTCCTTCTGCTATGGAAGGACTGGCTATTGTAGGGAACTTGTAGGTAAGAGTGGTCCCTTACCCAGTTGTCTGCCTGGCTCTACTTCATGTGTTGGCTGCTGGCTCCAACTGGGTGGGGCTGGGTGGGGCCAGGTCTGGTGTGACTACTAAGTCATCCCTGGGTTGGTGCCAGCCCACAGGTGGGGGTAGCTAGGCCATAGGCTGCTGGGGGACCTGGGACTGGTGGTTGGGTAAACCTCTGGTGCTAATGGACTAGAGGGAGAACCCCTACATGGCACTTGCCAGCAGCGGTCTTTTTATGGTAGAACAAGCTTCTACGAATGGCTGCTGCCAGCATCTATGCTCCCAGATGGAGTCCTAGTTGGTTGGCTCCTGTCTCTCTGGGAGCTTCTCCAAGATCAGCAAGTGAATCTGAGGGGCTCCTTTCAAATTATTGTCTCTGCATGGGGACTCAGATCATGTGAGATTTAGCATACGCCGTTTCAAAGTAGAGTCTCTGTTTCCTACAGTCCTCTCCCACATGCAAGCCCTGTTGGCTTTCAAAGCCAGACATTCTGGAAGCCTGTCTTCCCTGTGCAGAACCTCCAGGCTGGAAAGACTGATGGGGTGCTTGGACTCCTGGCTTTTAGGTGAGAACTTCTTCAATTGTGATTATCCTTCCTTTTGTGGGTCACCTCTCCAGGGGTATGGATTTTGACAATATCACATCTCTACCCCTTCTACTAGTTTCGCTGTTTCCTTCTTTATATATTTAGTTGTGGAAAATCTTTCCTGCTAATCTTCAGGTCATTATCTTAGATAGTTGCTCTGTAAATAGCTGTAATTTTGGTGTGCTTGTGGGAGATGAGGAGCTCAGGGTTTTCTTACTCTGCCATCTTGACCACTTTGCATTTTTATTTCTTCTTTTTGTAGGTAAGAGCATATCTTAATCTGTTTGGGCTACTATAACAGAATACCAAAGACTGGGCAGCTTAAGCAACAAACATTGTTTTCTCATAGTCTTGGAGGCTGGGGAGTTCAAGGCCAAGATGCTACAGACTTGGGATCTGGTGAGAGCCTGCTTCCTAGTTCATAAACAGTCATCTTTTTGCTGTGTCCTGACTGGGCAGAGGGGGCAAGGGAGCTCTCTGGGGTCTCTTTTTCAGGGCACTGATACCGTTCATGAGGGCTCCACTCTCATAACCTAATTAACATTAAATACCATCATACTGAGGAATAGGTTTCAATGTACGAATTTTGGAGGGACACAAGTAAATACTAATTAGGCAGTCAGTCAGTCAGTTCAGCTGCTCAGTCGTGTCCTACTCTTTGCAACCCTATGAACCACAGCAGGCCAGGCCTCCCTGTCCATCACCAACTCCCACAGTTTACCCAAACTCATGTCCATTGAGTCAGTGATGCCATCCAACCATATTATCCTCTGTCGTCCCCTTCTCTTCCTGCCTTCAATCTTTCCCAACATCAGGGTCTTTTCAAATGAGTCAGTTCTTCACATCAGGTGGGCAAAGTATTGGAGTTTCAGTTTCAACATCAGTCCTTCCAATGAACACTCGGGACTCCTTTAGAATGGACTGGTTGGATCTCCTTGCAGTCCAAGGGACTCTCAAGAGTCTTCTCCAACACCACAGTTCAAAAATATCAATTCTTCTGTGGTCAGCTTTCTTTATAGTCCAACTTTCACATCCATACATGACTACTGGAAAAACCATAGCCTTGACTAGACGGACCTTAGTCAGCAAAGTAATGTCTCTGCTTTTGAATATGCTGTCTAGGTTGGTCATAACTTTTCTTCCAAGGAGTAAGTGTCTTTTAATTTCATGGCTGCAGTCACCATTTGCAGTGATTTTGGAGCCCAGAAAAATAAAGTCTGACACTGTTTCTACTGTTTCCCCATCTGTTTGCCATGAAGTGATGGGACCAGATGCCATGATTTTCGTTTTCTGAATGTTGAGCTTTAAGCCATCTTTTTCACTCTCCTCTTTCACTTTCATCAAGAGGCTCTTTAGTTCTTCACTTTCTGCCATAAGGGTGGTGTCATCTGCTTATCAGAGGTTATTGATATTTCTCCCGGCAAGCTTGATTCCAGCTTGTGCTTCATCCAGTCCAGCGTTTCTCATGATGTACTCTGCATCAAGATCCAGAGAGATGATATGGGGTGGGAGGTGGGAGGGGGCTTCAGGATTGGGAACTCATGTACATCCATGGCTGATTCATGTCAATGTATGGCAAAACCAATACAGTATTGTAAAGCAAAATAAAGTAAAGATAAAAATTTAAAAAAAAATAAGTAGGGTGACAATATACAACCTAGATGTACTGCTTTTCCTATTTGGAACCAGTCTATTGTTCCATGTCCAGTTCTAATTGTTGCTTCTTGACCTGCATACAGATTTCTAAAGAGTCAAGTCAGGTGGTCTGGTATTCCCGTCTCTTTCAGAATTTTCCACAGTTCATTGTGATCCACACAGTCAAAGGCTTTGGCATAGTCAATAAAGCAGAAATAGATGTTTTTCTGGAACTCTCTTGCTTTTTCCATGATCCAGCAGATGTTGATCTCTGGTTCCTCTGCCTTTTCTAAAACCAGCTTGAACATCTGGAACTTCACAGTTTATGTACTGCTGAAGCCTGGCTTGGAGAATTTTGAGCATTACTTTACTAGCATGTGAGATGTGTGCAATTGTGTGGTAGTTTGAGCATTCTTTGGCATTGCCTTTCTTTATACAGTGAAGAAGTGAAGTCACTCACTTGTGTCTGATTCTTTGTGACCCCATGGACTGTAGCCTACTATGCTCCTCCATGGGATTTTCCATGGCAAGAGTACTGGAGTGGGTTGCCATTTCCTTCTCCAGAGGGTCTTCCTGGTGCAGGGATTGAACCCAGGTCTCCCACACTGTAGGCAGATGCTTTACCGTCTAAGCCACCACAACTGGATATTCCCCTGTGGCTCAGCTGGTAAAGAATCCACCTGCAATGCAGGAGACATGAGTTGGATCCCTGGGTTTATAAGATTCCCCTGGAGAAGGGAAAGGCTACCCATTCCAGTCTTCTGACCTAGAGAATTCCATGAACTGTATAGTCCATGGGGTTGCAAAGAGTTAGATACAACTGAGTGACTTTCACTTTATGCAGTAGATTGTAACAATTCCCTCTGAACATTTCACTTTATTTCACTTGCTTTGACTGGTTTTCCAACTCAAGTTAAACTATTTAACACTGCTACCAAGATGCCTTGGGGCTTCCCAGGTGGCTCAGCGGTAAGGAATCCGCCTGCAATGCAGGAGTCATGGGAGATACAGGTTTAAATCCTGGATTGGGAAGATTCCCTGGAGGAGGGCATGGCAAACCACTCCAGTATTCTTGCTTGGAGAATTCCATAGACAAAGGAACCTAGTGGGCTATAGTGTTGCAAAGAGTCAGATACAACTGAAGCTACTTAGTATGCATGCCCCAAGGTGACTTACCTATTTTTCTTTTCTCTGAGTTTTTGGATATATATTTGAAAGTTATTTTCTATATTTTTCAAAACAATAACATTTAGGATTATTTCCTCAGTGTTATTTCAAACCTAGGTTTTTTTGTCTCTGATATTCTTGGGCCTCTGACTTCTTGTAGGGTTAAGCCATGGGAGGAGCTTTGTGGTCGAGATTTCCTCTTCTCTGCCAGACTAGGGTTTGTTTTGCCTTTGTCCCTGTACCTATAGGCTGTAGTTCATCTCAAGTAGCCTCTTGCTCACAGCTAGAATACTCATGCTTATACTGAGTGGTGTTGTAGTAAAGACTCTGCCTGCCAATGCAGGAGATACAAGAGATACAGGTTCGATCCCTGGGTAAGGGAGATCCCTGGGTAGGAAGTGGCTACCCACTCCAGTATTCTTGCTGGAAAATTCCATGGATAGAGGAGCCTGACAGGTTACAGTTCATGGGGTCATGAAGAGTCGGATATGACTGAGCATGTTAACTATGCTGACAGTGCTTTCATATCTTCTGTGTTCGTAACTATGAATGGTATCTCCTTCTCACCACCTGAGTGTATAATTGTTTGTTTTCAGGACCCTACATAAAATAGTAATTGATAGCAGGCACTGTCTTTGCTAAAGGACAGACAGACTAAAACCAGAATTCTGAGATTGGGTTGCTCATATATTTGAAAAGCACCTGAGTCACCTTCATGTCAATGAGTGGTAGATAACCTTTGGGTAATGGTAGCATCCTGATTGTTCAAATTATCACTGGTGGTGGCTGGATACCACCAGTAGTAGAGATGGAGGACAAAGCATTGGGAGATCAAGTCACTATGGCATAGAGTCATTAATGTAACACAATAATCACAATATTTGTGGGGTGGGATTGCTGATTCTGACTACCCAAAGAGTATGTACAAGCAAGCAAAAAACTCAAAGACCTAAATATAAGTACAAGCATCAGAGTGCTCCTAGAGCACCCTAAATAGAAGCATTTCTCTTTACCTCGGGTGTTTGCAGAGTAGCCGTAACTGAGAATCTGACCAAAACAATGTTATGGCAGAAAGCGAAGAGGAGCTAAAAAGCCTCTTGATGAAAGTGAAAGAGGAGAGTGAAAAAGTTGGCTTAAAGCTCAACATTCAGAAAACGAAGATCATGGCATCCGGTCCCATCACTTCATGGGAAATAGATGGGGAAACAGTGGAAACAGTGTCAGACTTTATTTTTCTGGGCTCCAAAATCACTGCAGATGGTGACTGCAGCCATGAAATTAAAAGATGCTTCCTCCTTGGAAGAAAAGTTATGACCAACCTAGACAGCATATTCAAAAGCAGAGACATTACTTTGCCGACTAAGGTCCATCTAGTCAAGGCTATGGTTTTTCCTGTGATCATGTATGGATGTGAGAGTTGGACTGTGAAGAAGGCTGAGCACTGAAGAATTGATGCTTTTGAACTGTGGTGTTGGAGAAGATTCTTGAGAGTCCCTTGGACTACAAGGAGATCCAACCAGTCCATTCTGCAGGATATCAACCCTGGGATTTCTTTGGAAGGAATGATGCTAAAGCTGAAACTCCAGTACTTTAGCCACCTCATGCGAAGGATTGACTCGTTGGAAAAGACTCTGATGCTAGGAGGGATTGGGGGCAGGAGGAGAAGGAGACGACCGAGAATGAAATGGCTGGATGGCATCACTGACTCAATGGACGCGAGTCTGAGTGAACTCCGGGAGATGGTGATGGACAGGGAGGCCTGGCGTGCTGCAATTCATGGGGTCGCAAAGAGTCGGACATGACTGAGCGACTGAACAGAACTGAAAGGTTGTAACATTCATAGATTAAGTTCGTAACACTGCCAGTTTTATCATACTAGTATAAAGGCTCTGGTTGGAAAGTAGAGTAAAAATTATTAATCTTTGTCTCATAAAAAATCTTGGTTCAGTTCAGTCGCTCAGTCGTGTCTGACTCTTTGCAACCCCATGAACCACAGCACACCAGACCTCCCTGTCCATCATCAACTCTTGGAGTCCAAGCAAACCCATGTGTTAAGATAAGGGGTACCACTTTATCCATTCAATCACTGATGGACACTTAGGTTGCTTCCATATCTTGGCTGTTGTAAATAATGCTGTAATGAATACTTGGATGTGTATATCTCTTTTTAAATTACTGTTTTCATTTTCTCTGAAATAAATTTGTATAATTTTTTTCAAATAAATATTACTTGGATAACACCCCAGATGTGAAATTACTGGATTATATGGTAGCTTTATTTTTAATTTTTTGAGGAACCTCCATACTGATTTCCACAGTGGCTGCACCAATTTATATTCCCACCAACAGTACACAACCATTTCCTTTTCTCCACATTCTTGCCAACACTTATTACTGTTGTCTTTTTTATGATAGCTATTCTAATAGGAGTGAGGTGATATCTCATTATGGTTTGATTTGCATTTTCTCAATGTCCACCTGCAATGCAGGAGATCCAGGTTCTATCCGTGGGTCAGGAAGATCCCCTGGAGAAGGAAATGGAAACCCACTCAGTATTCTTGCCTGGGAAATCCCATGGATAGAGGATCCTGGTGGGCTACAGTCCATGGGGTCGCAAGAGTTGGACACTACTTAGCGAAGAAACCAATGATTAGTGATGTTGAGCATCATTTCATGTGCCTATTGGCCACCTGTATGTCTTCTTTGGAAAAATATCCATTTCATATCCTCTGCTCATTTTTTTTTTATTGATTTGTCTGATTGTTTGTCATCAAGTTGTATAAATTCTTTATAATTTGGGGGGATATTAATCCCTTATCAGATACATTATTTGCAAATATTTTCTCTCATTGTTAGGTTGCCTTTTCATTTTGTGGAGGTTTCTTTTGCTGTGCAGAAGCTTTATAAATTTATGTAGTACCACTTGTTTACTTTTGCTTTGGTTGCCTTTGCGTTTGGTGTCAAAATTTTAAAAAATCACCGCCAAAAACAGTGTCTAGGAGAGTGTTGCTTATGTCTTTTTCTAAGATTTTTATGGTTTCAAGTCTATGTTCAAGTCTTTAATCCATTTTGAGTTAATTTTTGTTCTTGTTTTAGGAATATAAGATAGTAGTCCAGTTTCACTTTTTCATGTGGCTGTCCAGTTTTCCTAACACTATTTATTGAAGAGACTGTCCTTTCCCCATTGTATATTATTGGTACTTTTTTGGTAAATTTAATTGACCATATACATGTCGGCTTATAAATACTTCCAGTCTCTCTATTCTGTTTCACTAATCTATGCATCTGTTTTAAGCTAATGTCATACTGTTTTGATTACTATAACTTTGTAATATAGTTAGAAATCATGACATGTGCTGCTTCAAGTGTTTTTCTTCCCTCAAGATTGCTTCACCTATTCAGGGTCTTTTGTGAATCCAAAACCCAAAGTAGGCAAAACAAAGAAAATGATAATAAAAAAGCAGAAATATGTGAAAGAGAAAACAGAAAAGGCAATATACCATACAATAAAACCAAAAATTGGTTCTTTGAAGAAAATAATAAAGTTTGTCAACCAAGCTGATTAAGAAAAAAGGCACAAATTAAAATGTTAAGTATAAGTGAAGGGAAGGCAGGCTTACAAAAGCATATGAGGAAACTGTTCAGGGTGACCTTTGAGGAGTATAGATATGATTGTTATCTTGATTATGATAATTGTTTCACATGTGGATGTCAAGATACCTTCAGTTGAATATTTAAAAACTATATGTCAATTACACCCCAATAAAACTGTAAATGAAAATGAAGAAATAAGACATGCAGGAGTCTTATTTGGACAACAGAGAAATTTTCCATTGAGACCCCCCTCCCCCATTATCTTAACACAATTTTCATATCAGGGAAGACTTTCCACACAAATGTATTTTACAAAAAAATTAACATGGAAATATCTTTTTCTCCATCTTCATTTTCCAAGAAGATTCCTTTGGAAAAAATAAGCTTTTTTTCCATCCAGCTAACTGTCTAAAGGATGGGAGATCAGAGTTACATCTGCCATATTGTAATGTCTCATCAAGGGATGATTCTTTGTGTTTGGTTTTGGTCCACATTTCATTATCTACAAGACTCCCAAGGATAATTGCAAAACTTTGGCAAAATTTTACTCTCATGTTCTACCGTATACATTCTCTATAGCAATTCCCAGTATAGGTACAAAAGTGAAAGTGTTAGTTGCTCAGTCGTGTCTGACTCTTTGTGACCCCATGAACTGTAGCCCACCAGGCTCCTCTGTCCATGGAATTCTCCAGGCAAGAATACTGGTCAGTCCAGGTTTGATGCATGATACAGGGTGCTCAGGGCTGGTGCACTGGGATGACCCAGAGGGATGGGATGGGGAGGGAGGGAGGAGAGGGGTTCAGGATGGGGAACACATGTACACCTGTGGTGGATTCATGTCAATGTATGTCAAAACCAATACAATATTGTAAAGTAATTAGCCTCCAATTAAAATATACATATATATATGAAAGAATACTGCAGTGGGTTGCCATTTCCTTCTCCAGTGAATCTTCTCGACAGAGGGATCATAACTAGGTCTCTGGCATTGCAGGCAGATTCTTTACCATCTGAGCCACCAGGAAAGTCCAGTGTAGGTACAGGTGTTTTTAAGACATGAATCTTGACTTAGTTTTATGTGCTTCTCTTAATCATTTAGTCCAAGTGTCCTCAACCTCTACTGTGCATTAGAATCAACTGCCAGAAGTTTAGTATTGTGTTTAGACTTTGAAAACCCATAAGAAGCATTTAATTGATCAACTGATCCTTTAGCTAAACTAGCATTTTAAATGTTCTTATCTTTGAATGTTATTAAACTTTGAAGTTAAGTTGAGACAGCTATAGAAAAAAAATATGATAAAAATTGAGAGTGAAACTAAGGAGCTGATTGCTAAAATATAGATTATTATTAATTTTATACATCCATTTTAAGAGTGATCTAATTACCAACACCACTAAGTTTCACAAACATTGATACAAATTCATATAAGAGGTTCACATAAGCACTACAAAAGATAACCATTTCCAAACCACAGCACATTTGACATTTCTAATATTCTCAACATAGGTGTCAGAAACTTAAAGAATGAGAAGACACAGATATTTAAAATGCCTAACAAATCTAAATAGCAAATAAATTAGCAGGCAAAATTTCTTTTTCTTTAAAGAGGAAACATGTATCGAAGTAGGGATTTTTTTGGTCTATCCGTAACTATAAGTCAATGGTGTAATTGTAAAGGATGACATTTCCTACTCATGACTTAAAAGACATTTGGTGCTTTGAAGACAGCTAAGATGATGGTGCTCTAGTGTTGCCAGATCCCAAGGCTTATGAAATAGAGACATAAAATAAGGTTAAAACAAAAAGAAGTTGGTTCAAAAGAACACAGATGATTACAACAAATAGTGCTTGGTGTATCTATGCCTGGAATTCACTGGTTTTAGGAGGAGCAAACAGAAAAGAAAAAGCCAAGCAAGTGGCTGGAAACAGGGAAACAGGGTGGATACCAGCAACAGGGATGGTCTTCGGCACGGTTTTCCATGGAGGAATGTCTGACACTGGTGCCATTTGTTGAAGGAAGAACTGACACGGTGAGGTATTGCTACTTAAAGAAGAAGATCTCTCTCCTGGAAAGTCTCCTGAGAGCCCCCTTCATGTCTCTGTTCCTCAGGCTGTAGATGAAAGGGTTCAGCATGGGTGTGACCACTGTGTACATCACTGAAGCTATTATGTTGTTGTCATTAGAGGTGCTGGATGAGGGTAAAGTATACAGTCCAATAATTGTTCCATAAAATAGGAAAACTACAGAGAGGTGGGAGCCACATGTGGACAATGCTTTGCAGATCCCCTTGGTGGAGGGGACCTTCAGGATGGTGGCCCCAATGCGGCCATATGAGATCAGGATGCATACTAGTGGGAGGACGATGACGGCCACTCCTACTGTGAAAATGGCCAGCTCATTGAGGGATGTGTCTGAGCAGGAGAGCTTCAGCAGGGCATCAAGGTCACAGAAGAAGTGGGGGATGCTGTGGTCAGCACAAAAGGACAGCCGGGTCAGGAGGAGGGTGTGACACAGGGCATTGGCACAGGAGAGAATCCAGGACACAGTTACCAGTAAGGGGCACAGCCCCTGTCCCATGACGGTGCTGTAGTGGAGAGGGTGGCAGATGGCCACGTACCGATCATAAGCCATCGAGGTGAGCAGGAAATCATCCAGATCGGTAAAAAAGAGGAAGAAATATGTCTGTGTTACACACCCTACATAGGAGATGGATTGATGCTGAGTCTGCATGTTGATGAGCATCTTAGGGACGGTGACAGATGAAAAGGAGACGTCAGTGAGGGCCAAGTGGCTGAGGAAGAAGTACATGGGGGTGTGGAGGCGAGGGTCCAGCCTGATGAGCAGGATGATGAGCAGGTTGCCCAGAACCGTGGTCAGGTACACGCCCAGGAACAGGGCAAAGAACATGCCCTGCTGCTCTGGCCGGATGGGGAGCCCCAGGAGGAGGAATTCAGAAACGCTGCTCTGGTTCTCCCTCCTCATGCTCCTTGTCTCTCTGCTTAGATTAGAAATGTCCCAGATGATAAATCATGATAATGACAATCACTGTAGGGCTATCTACTTTCCACTGAGGAATTCCTCAGTATATTCCTCACATGCTATCACCTCAATCCCCACCCTCCCCCAGTGGAGCAGGAGGAAGTTATCAAAACTCCAATGAGCAAAAATTGTCCTTCAGTGTAAACCAGGGAAAACTTATTTACTCGTTTAACAATATGAGAGACACTGTACTCTTTGCTGGAGAAAACAAAGACAGAGAAAGACCCTTCCTTCAGGGACCTCATATGCTCAGGAGTAGCCTCTTCAGAAACTTGATCAGTTTGTCATATTTGTGACGAGACTTCTAGTGGGTTCTGACTCCAAGACTTTCTAGTTATTTGCATCAACTTACTCTCTCCCAGCTTCATTTTGAACCTTTACCAATACTCTCAGTAACACCTAGACATAGGGATTGTAGAAGAATTAAATGATTCAACGTGAGTTATGATATTAGAACAACATAGTAAGTGCACAGATATGTCATTTAATATCTTCACACCAGTGTGAGTATCTACATACATCCTGGATTAATCTCCAGAAACCCATTCATTACACCAGTAATGAGAGGAGACCAGGTAGCTGATCTCAAAGCTGTGTTAATCTACATGGTCTCCCAATGCCCCAAGGGAGATGCAAAGACATACACACCCTAGACTCTGTGGTTAATTTCCTGATAGAACTTAACTTGATGCCTTTTGCAACTTAGCATGCATGATGCATGCCTAGAATAGGAAACTGACATTAACACACAGAACTGCATATCTGATAGTAGTAGATTCTTATTCCAGACCAAGGTGATTCTCAGGAACACAAGGACACTAGGAGGAAGGAGGTGACCTCCCACCCTATGGGGCCTGGATGCTTATTGACAATTTTGGGGTGAAACCTCAACCAAGAGCTCTGGCTTCTCTGGAAGGGAGTGTGAGGGATGGGGTGACCAGGAAGCCTGAAGTAGGCACAGAGCTGAATCAAGAGGTGAACCAGAAGAAAGGAAGCATTCATCATGTGTTTAAATGGCAATGTGAGAGATACTCAGGACTGAAGCTGTAACCTAACGTTTGGGAGGGAATCTTTGCATTAACTTTCTGTTTTAACTGACATGACATATTCTCTCATGTTAGAGTTACCTGAAGAAGAGTCAGGGACATTAGCCTCCATTTGGGAAATAATATACAGCTGGCTAGGTCTTACTATATGCCTGACATTCAGACAATATCTCATAGCATATTATTACCTTATTTTACACTTAAGGCTGTGGACCTCAGAGAGATCAAATGTAAGCCCAGAAAACTATTGCATGGCACCACCAGATTCCTAGGGCACCAGAACCTGGACACTGAACCAGGTTACCATGCTCCTAAGGTGTCAATATGAACAATATGGAAGGCCAGAGTGGGACATGTTTAGGGCTCTGGGTACATTATAGGAAAAGTCAACTCACCAAGTCCAATGGCAGCAATAGGTCTTGAGGAGGATCCAATTTGAAAGTGCCTTGGTGGGTTCTTGTCTGAGTCAAGAGGAACACTGGAAAGACTGTCCTATACACAGGCACACATGTGTGTGTATACACAAACACACCTACACACACACACACAGCTTTATTAGAATTTAAGCCCTCGCATTTCCCCTATCACTTCTAGGTGAATTTAGTAGAGATGTGAATTTGTTAAATATAGTACAGACACCTCTACACCTGTAATTTCTCTCTTTCTCCCACACATATACTTCACAACACACATACTGTTAAATGATAATTTCTTATTCTCTCTGACATATGCATGCCATAGATGAAGATGATCAGGGTCCAAATCTGTTTCACAGAAAGTTCATAAATAAGCATTCTCTCATAGAGGCAAAGTACACATAACATACAAACAGTCCCACAAAGAACTGACAAAAAAAACATGTGATAAAAACGCATATGTACAGGCACTCCCAGACAATCATAAATATTCAAATCACAACAACACAGAGTCACACAAACACTACACAGGCAACACAGACTTAACCACTAAAGCACATATACTGCTCATAGATTTCTAGACATGCCTGGTCAATGCACATCCCAGGTGGAGATTTTCCATATATGAGTCAACAGCACACATATAGAAAACACAGAACATGCACACCCAGTCTTATAATCACATACACACATCAGTTTACACGAGCCCCTTCTGACCTATGTTTGTTATCAGTATGCTCAAATACCTTCTGCTCTGGGATATTACCTTAGTCCTCGCTTTCTTTCTAACAGACCCAGGAGCCAAAGGACAAGATACAGTCTCTGTGGTTCAGGGACTGTCACAGACTTGCATGTCTGTTTATCAGTAACAGAACAACTGGCAGGAGGCTTTTATTCTATAGCAGAAGGAAGACACAAGGGAAAACCACCCAGGATCATCAATAAAGAAACAGTCAACGTGGGCTAATTGAACAACATTCCTGCTGGCCTCTAGGGGAGGAGTCTGTGCAGGGGCCAGAGGGGCTGAAACCCTGGAGTCCCTGGGGACACTGTTTCTGATGCTAGTGATACCTTGGTCTCCTTTCTGTCTGATCTGCTTGTTTCAAGTGGGTGGCAAAGGGACCAAAGTCAGTCTTGGGCCACATAAGTATTCATGGAGATAAAGTAAGCCTGCTCCCACATCAGAGTAAGGCTCCTGGACCTCTGACACAAGTCATGCCTAGAGTTCACTTGTCTCTCCACTGCCTGGAGAGGCTCCTATAGAGCAAGGGCTGAGCCTAGCTCAGAAGATTGAAGAACAGAAGAATGGACCCTATAGGTCATGACAAAGACACTGTTGGAATTGATTTTGGACTCTGCCACTTACTGTGAGCTCCTAAACAAGAGCTCCTAAACAATATAATTCAGTTCTACAGTATTCAGTCTGAAATGTAACTTGGGGTTATGAATCGTACCTTCCTCAAGAGGTTGTTGTGAAGATTAAATGAGATAATACACATTAGCATTCTTATCGCAGTGCCTGGTACATGAAAATGTGTAGTAATTGTTAGGGGATATCAGCAATAATTTTTAAATCTCAGGACATTTAATTAACTTCATGTATTCATTTCTTCTTTCTGATATATATTGACTAAAGACTTTATAAAGGTGACAAGCTAGGCTGTGGAACACAGTGAATAACATACAAACATACTGGAGTGGGTAGCCTTTCCTGTCTCCAGAGGATCTCCCCAACCTAGGGATTGAACACAGGTCTCCTGCATTGCAGGCAGATTCTTTACCACCTGAGCCACCAGGGAAGTCCATGTTATCTGGTATAGCTTACAGTTTAAGGGGAGGAAACAAACAAAAACTCAAAACAAAACAAGTCTACACAGTAAAACAAGAACACAAAAAATCAAAATAGTACAGTTTATGACTTGGCAGTTGGTAAAAACATCATGGATTAACAGATCAGGATAGGGATATGAGAAGTGACTATAAATACACTTAAGCAAAGTGGTCAGAGTAGGTGTCCTGAGAAAGTGAGATATGAATAAAAATAGTTGATTCAAATGAGAATGTTTTCCTTTAAGGAAAGGAAGAGGAAACTTCTTTCTGAGGAGGAAACTTCACACTCCAACAAATAATTTATTAAATCTGCAGAGAATAAACTAATATACTAAATCTACATTTTGCCTTGCCATTCCCAATCAACCCACAGTCACAGTTGCCACCAACATAATTGTTGGGATGGCTGCCTCCAGTGTTCTCCATCTCTCAAAAATGCATGATTTTCTAGGTCCTGCTCACGGCTGTGTATCAATTTAAGAAGCTTCCCAAATCATCAACCTTGAGGCACACGTATTTGCCTCCAAATACGATGAGGTTCATTTATTCTGACCATAAAAAGTTGTATTTATGCCAAAGACCCTTTGGTTGATGTTTTTCTTTGTCCAACTGCCTAACACAGGCCTGCCCACATAGAAGGGGCTCAGTAATTGTTATAATCAGTAGATCAGCTCCCTTTCTACAGACAAAGGAGTAACAAAGCTAAATCAAAATCCAAAACTCTGACAATGCTAAATGCTGGTGAGGATGTGAAGCAACAAGAACCCTGGTTCAGTGCTAGTAGGAACACAAATTGGTACAGCCACTTTGGTAGACCCCTCTTTGTCAGAGGTCTAGAGGCTAGGAAGTAAAAGATCAAGGTGCCATCTGTTCATGTGTATGTTAAAATATCTTCAATTGAACTTTTAAAAACTGTATGTCAGTTTCACCCCAATAAAACTGTAAATGAAAATGAAGAAATAAGAAATAAGCCGGAGTCCCCAAACAACAGAAATATTTTCCATTGAGACCTCCCCCTGCCATTTCTTAATTAACACAATTTTCACACTAGGTAATACTTTCCACACAAAGACATTTCACAAAAATATTAAACATGGAAATGTATTTTTATCCATCTTCATTTTTCAAAGCAGATTCCTTTGGAAGCCTGTCTTTTGCACTCAGCCTTCTAGTCAAAGCTATGGTTTTCCCAGTAGTCATGTATGGATGTGAGAGTTGGACTATAAAGAAAGCTGAGCGCTGAAGAATTGATGCTGTGGTGTTGGAGAAGACTCTTGAGAGTCCCTTGGACTGCAAGGAGATCCAATCAGTCCATCCTAAAGGAAATCAGTCCTGAATATTCATTGAAAGGACTGATGCTAAAGCTGAAACTCCAATACTTTGGCCACCTCATGCGAAGAAGTGACTCATTGGAAAAGACCCTGATGCAGGGAGGGATTGGGAGCAGGAGGAGAAGGGGACGACAGAGGATGAGATGGCTGGATGGCATCGCCGGCTCAATGGACTTGAGTTTGAGTAAACTCTGGGAGTTGGTGATAGACAGGGAAGCCTGGTATGCTGCAGTCCATGGGGTCGCAAAGAGTTGAACATGACTGAGCGACTGAACTGAGCTGAACTATCTAAAGAGTTCAGTTATATCTGCTGTATTGTAATGTCTCATCAAGCGATTATTCTTTGCGTTTGGTTTTGGTCCACATTTCATTATTTACAAGGCTCCCAAGGATAACATGTCCTTTCAACAGTGCCAAAACTTTGGCAAAAATTTCCTCCTGGATTCTACCATATAAATTCTCAATAGAATTCCCAGTGTAATTGTAGGCATTTATTTTTAGAATATGCATCTTGATTCGATTCCCTGTGCTTTTCTTAATCACTTTAGTCCAAGTGCCATCAGTCTTGGCTGTGCATTAGAATAAGTTGCCAAAAGTGTGGTATTGTGTTAAGATTTTGAAAAACTATAAGAAGCATTTCTCTGTCATATTCTCCATTAGATTAGCCGGCATTTTGAATGTCCTTACCTTAAACTTTGAAGTTGATATTTAAGTTCTAGAAAAAAATTATTATAAATATTGAGAGTGAAACTAAGGAGTGATGGCTAAACTACATATTATTACTAACAATAAAGCCATTCTAGTACTTCTGTCTAGTTCTGACATTTCTAGTATTCTTGATATATGCATCAGAAACTTTCAGAAGATACAGTTTTAAAAAAATGTTACTTTAAAAAATAACTAAAATTCAAAAATTGTAGTCGAGCCTGAAGTCAGGCAGGTTGATTCCTCCAGTTCCATTCTTCTTTCTCAAGATTGCTTTGGCTATTTGAGGTTTTTTGTATTTCCATACAAATTGTGAAATTATTTGTTCTAGCTCTGTGAAAAATACCATTGGTAGCTTGATAGGGATTGCATTGAATCTATAGATTGCTTTGGGTAGTATACTCATTTTCACTATATTGATTCTTCCAATCCATGAACATGGTATATTTCTCCATCTATTAGTGTCCTCTTTGATTTCTTTCACCAGTGTTTTATATTTTTCTATATATAGGTCTTTAGTTTCTTTAGGTGGAGAAGGCAATGGCATCCCACTCGAGTACTCTTGCCCGGAAAATCCCATGTATGGAGCCTGGTAGGCTGCAGTCCATGGGGTCGCTAAAAGTCAGACATGACTGAGCAACTTCATTTTCACTTTTCACTTTCTTTCATTGGAGAAGGAAATGGCAAACCACCTTAGTATTCTTGTCTGGGGAATCCCAAGGATGGGGGATCCTGGTAGGCTGCCGTCTATGGGGTCACACAGGAGTCGGACATGACTGAAATGACTTAGCAGCAGCAGCAGTTTCTTTAGGTAGATATATTCCTAGGTATTTTATTCTTTTCGTTGCAATGGTGAATGGAATTGTTTCCTTAATTTCTCTTTCAATTTTCCCATTATTAGTGTATAGGAATGCAAGGGATTTCTGTGTGTTGATTTTATATCCTGCAACTTTACTATATTCATTGATTAGCTCTAGTAATTTCCTGGTGGAGTCTTTAGAGTTTTCTGTGTAGAGGATCATGTCATCTGCAAACAGTGAGAGTTTTACTTCTTCTTTTCCAATTTGGATTCTTTTTCTTTTTCTGTTCTGATTGCTGTGGCCAAAACTTCCAAAACTATGTTGAATAGTAGTGGTGAAAGTGGGAAGCCTTGTCTTGTCCCTGAATTTAGGGGAAATACCTTCAGTTTTTCACCATTGAGGATAATGTTCGCTGTGGGTTTGTCATATATAGCTTTTATTATGTTGAGGTATGTTCCTTCTATTCCTGCTTTCTGGAGAGTTTTTATCATAAATGGATGTTGAATTTTGTCAAAGGC
>NW_024070209.1:92467008-92525166 GCF_014754425.2 Oryx dammah | reverse complement strand
AAGACAGCCAAAAAGTATGAAAAAATACATCTGGGAAATGCACTCCACATAGGGGATGGATTGTTGCTGAGTATGCATGTTCATCAGCATCTTAGGGATGGTGAGCGATGAAAAGGAGACATCAGTGAAGGCCAAGTGGCTGAGGAAGAAATACATGGGAGTGTGGAGGCGAGGGTCCAGCTTGATGAGCAGGAGGATAAGCAGGTTGCCCAGCACCGTTGTGAGGTACATGCCCAGGAACAGGGCAAAGAATATGCCCTGTTGTTCTGGCAGGATGGGGACCCCCAGGAGGAGGAACTTGGACACGCTGCTCTGGTTCTCCCTCTTCATTCTCTTCTTAATTTCTGCTGAAAAGTGGAGAATGTGAGAAATGTTAGTGAACATTCTGTAATATTGTAATGTCCTCTTTAGTATGAAAATTCTTACTTTTTGCTACCTTTCTCTTTATTTCTCCTAATTGTTGGTGAATGAATCAGTCTGTGATGACACCACCCTTATGGCAGAAGTTGAAGAAGAACTAAAAAGCCTCTTGATTAAAGTGAAAATGGAGAGTGAAAAAGTTGACCTAAAGCTCAACATTCAGAAAATGAAGATCATGGCATCCGGTCCCATCACTTCATGGGATATAGATGGGGAAACAGTGGAAACAGTGTCAGACTTTATTTTGGGGGGCTCCAAATGACAACCCACTCCAGTGTTCTTGCCTGGAGAATCCCAGGGATGGGGGAGTCTAGTGGGCTGCCGTCTCTGGGGTCGCACAGTGTCGGACACGACTAAGCAACTTAGCCGCAAAATCACTGGAGATGGTGATTGCAGCCATGAAATTAAGAGACGCTTACTCCTTGGAAGAAAAGTTATGGCCAACCTAGATAGCATGTTCAAAAGCAGAGACATTACTTTGCCAACTAAGGTCCGTCTAGTCAAGGCTATGGTTTTTCCAGTGGTCATGTATGGATGTGAGAGTTGGACTGTGAAGAAGGTTGAGCACCAAAGAATTGATGCTTTTGAACTGTGGTGTTGGAGAAGACTCTTGAGAGTCCCTTGGACTGCAAGGAGATCCAACCAGTCCATTGTGAAGGAGATCAGCCCTGGGATTTCTTTGGAAGGAATGATGCTAAAACTGAAACCCCAGTACTTTGGCCACCTTGTGCGAAGAGTTGACTCATTGGAAAAGACTCTGATGCTGGGAGGGATTGGGGGCAGGAGGAGAAGGGGATGACAGAGGATGAGATGGCTGGATGGCATCACGGACTCGATGGACATGAATCTGAGTGAACTCTGGGAGTTGGTGGTGGACAGGGAGGCCTGGCGTGCTGCGATTCATGGGGTCACAAAGAGTCGGACACAACTGAGCGACTAAACAGAACTGAACTGAACTGAATCAGTCTGTCCCATTCTGGCTTTCATAATGCATCACACCCTCACATTAACCAAGTCTCTTTCCAAAAAAACCAAAGGACATCATTCTTTATTCAATAAATATTTATCAAAAAACAGCTTCATCCCATATTAAGCACATAATAATGAACAAGACATGAGAAGTCTCCATGTTTAGGGAGTTTGCACGTTTATATTAAGCAGGGTTCAAACCTCTAGTTTACTAGAATCAAAAGCGTGAATGGAAGTAAAAACAAAAGTAAACAAGTGGGACCTAATTAAACTTTAAAGGTTTTTCACAGCAAAGGAAACTATAAACAAGGTGAAAAGACAACCCTCAGAATGGAAGAAAATAATAGCAAATGAAACAACTGACAAAGGATTAATTTCAAAATTATGGAAGCAGCTCATACAAATCCATACCAGAAAAACAACTCAATCAAAAAATGGGTAAAAGACCTAAACAGACATTTCTCCAAAGAAGACATACAGATGACTAATAAACACATGAAAAGATGCTTCAACATCGCTCACTATTAGAAAAATGCAAATCAAAACTATAATGAAATATTACTTCACACTGGTCAGAATGGCCATCATTGAAAAATCTACAAACAATAAATGCTGGAGAGGGTGTGGAGAAAAGGGAAACCTCTCACACTATTGGTGTGAATGCAAATTGATACAGCCACTATGGAGAACAGCATGGGGATTCCTTTAAAAAAAAAGAAATAAGACCACCATAAGACATATACCCTGAGGAAACCAAAATTGAAAAAGATACATGTAACCCAATGTTCATTGCAGCTGTATTTACAATAGCTAGGACATGGAAGCAACCTAGATGTCCATCAACAGATGAATGGATAAAGAAGCTATGGTACATATATACAAAGGAATATCACTCAGCCTTAAAAAGGAATGCATTTGAGTCAGCCCTAATGAGGTGGATGAACCTAGAGCCTATTATACACAGTGAAGTAAGTCAGAAAGAAAAACAATCATCATATATTAAAGCATATATATGGAATCTAGAAATATGGTACTGATGAACCTATTTGCAGAGCAGCAGGAGAAGGGCATGGTAACCCACTTCAGTATTCTTGCCTGGAGAATCCCATGGACAGAGGAGCCTGATGGGCTACAGTTCATGGGGTCACAAAGAGTCAGACATGACTGAGCAACTATACACAGCACAGCACAATGCAAATATAGATGTTGAAAACAGAATTATGGACACGGCTGGGGGTGGGGAGAAGGAGAAGGTGGGAGGTAGGATGAGAGTAACATGGAAACATACATTCAGTTCAGTTCAGTCGCTCAGTCATGTCCAACTCTTTGCAACCCCATGAATCGCAGCATGCCAGGCCTCCCTGTCCATCACCAACTCCCGGAGTTCACTTAAACTCATGTCCATCGAGTCGGTGATGCCATCCAGCCATCTCCTCCTGCCCCCAATCCCTCCCAGCATAAGAGTCTTTTCCAATGAGTCAACTCTTCGCATGAGGTGGCCAAAGTATTGGAGTTTCAGCTTCAACATCAGTCCTTCCAATGAACACCCAGGACTGATCTCCTTTAGGATGGACTGGTTGGATCTCCTTGCAGTCCAAGGGACTCTCAAGAGTCTTCTCCAACACCACAGTTCAAAAGCATCAATTCTTCGGTGCTCAGCTTTCTTCACAGTTCAACTCTCACATCCATACATGACTACTGGAAAAACCATAGCCTTGACTAGATGGACCTTTGTTGGCCAAGTAATGTCTCTGCTTTTTAATATGCTGTCTAGGTTGGTCATAACTTTCCTTCCAAGGAGTAAACGTCTTTTAATTTCATGGCTGCAGTCACCATCTGCAGTGATTTTGGAGCCCCCCAAAATAAAGTCTGACACCGTTTCACGTTTAAAATAGATAGACACTGGAAATTTGCTGTATGACTCAGGCAACTCAAACCAGGCCTTGGCAACAACCTAGAAGGGTGGGAGGGGACATGGGTATACCTATGGCTGATTCATCTTGATGTTTGATAGGAACAATGCAATACTATAAAACAATTATTCTTCAATTAAAAATAAATAAATATTTTTTAAAATGTGAAAAGGGCACCAGGTCAGAGGTATCAGTCATTTCCTTATCAAAAGGATGTGTAAGTCCCTAAACTGAAAGAGAATTACTAAAGCTTTGTCATGGGCTTTCAGTATAATTGGCTGCATCCTACTTGCTTTGAGTCACTTAAAATTATCAAAAAGTGTCCAGGGACTTCCCTAGTGGTCCAGTGGCCAAGACTCCACTCTACCAAGGCAGGAGGCCTGGGTCCAATCCCTGGTCAGGGAACTTGACCCCACATGCCTCATCAAAGAGTTCACATGGCACAATTAAAGAAAAAAATCCCACGTGCCACAACTAAAAGGTCCTGCATGCTGCAACTAAGACTCAGCGCAGTTATATAAATTAAAAACAAAAAAAGTGGTCTCCAAACCAACAACAACAATAGTACCAAGCACTATTCCAAGTGTAAATGAAATCTTCATGATAACTCTAACAAATGAGTATTATTAAACACATTTTAATGATAAGAAAGCAGAAGTATGTAACATTTACTTTGCTTTTTATTTTTAGTTTTTGGCTGCTCTGGCTCTTTGTTGCAGTTGCGTGCAGACATAGTTTCCTGGCAGCATATGGGATCTTAGTTCCCATATGGGAACTAAGATTGAACTTGCATCATCTGGGATTGAACCTGCATCTCCTGCACTGGAAGGCAGATTCTTAACCACTGGATCACTGAGGAAGTCTCAAGAGTGCATTACTTAAATGTGCAAAGATACACACAATTAAGTGCAACAGATGGAATCACAACATATGTCTATCTGTCCAGAATCCATCTCTTAACCACTCTGCATAGAAATTATATCCTCATTAATTAGAATTTTCAGAGAAGCTATGCTATCTTTCTCTAAAATGTTCCTAACTCAAAGAAAAATTTACCACTCATATTTATACAATTTACAAAGGACTTTGAAATGGATTTTAACCTCTCAAAGCAATAATTATATATTTAGGGACTGCTTAGTTACACAAGGCAAATGTTATGTCCTCATCTTATAGATGTGAAAACTGAAGCTAAAGAGACTTACCTAAGGTGGCTCAGCTCTTTCATGGTGGGTTCCAGGTTTAATACTTCTTTGCAGGTTAGGTTACATGTAGTGATTACTAACCACATGGACCTAAAGAGGGAATCAAGACTGACATTTTCCCTGAAGTACAGGAGCAGGACAATGAGTCCCCGTTAGAGACTAAGAAGGAAGAACAAATTTGACTCCATATTGGATCTATTTAATTTACTTTAACATTTGTATTCTATTGTTTTTGCTACAAGCTAAGAATGTTGCCTAGGGACTTCCCTGGTGGTCCAGTGGCTGAGACTCCAAGTTCCCAATGGAGAAGGCCTGGGTTCAATCCCTGGTCAGGAACTAGATCCCATGAAGACTGAAAATCTTGTGTGCCTTAATGAAGACCCAGCACAGCTAAATAAACAATTTTTTAAAAAAGTTGCTTATAGCCTTAAATATAAAGGGTAACCCATTCTCAAGGCTCTGATCTTTAAAGGTATAATACTTTTCCATTCATATAGGGATAAAAAGTTGCAGAACAGAAAATAGCATTTGTCTTATTGGAGGTTTACAGGAACATCTTGACCTGACCTAAGTGGGGACAGCTGCAAAAACACAGGATTCAGACATGAAGAAGTTTGCAACAACCAACCACATCCCCTTCCCTTTCAGTGTAAAAGAAGCCTGAATTCTAACTAGGGGAAGATGTTTCCTTGGAACACCATCTTCTCAGCCTCAGCCTACTGCCTTTGCAAATAAAGTCTTTATTTCTTGCCCTAACAATTTGTCTCTCAATTTATTGATCTGTCATGTGGCAAGCAGATTTATTGAGCTTGGTCTCAATAAGAGGACCATGAACTCTATCAGGTGTACTGGATTTTTTTAGTTCACGGCCACCAAAGGAGACAGTGACTTGATCCTTATGAGGAAGCATGGCTGCTTATCAACACACATTGGGTCAGTCCTTATCAAGAAACCAGAAGAAAGCAAGATGACTGGAACCAAACAGCAACCTTGATTCAAGTAGGACCTTGTGAAAGAGGCAGTGGGCCACGAGCCCTGAAAAGGTCAGACCCTGATCTTGAAGTATGACACAGGGCCCTTGGATGGGCCTGTTGTCTTCTTTTACCAGACAATGGTGAAAGAGGAAGCTCTGTGACATATCCATGGGGTTTGGAGCAACATAATAAAAATATCTCCTTGTTAATACCACTGTGAAGGAGGAACAGTTATTTCTTCTTTGCCAGGGAGGATTCTGAACCTCAGAGAATTGCAATCACTTCCTAAGACCATAAAAATATTTAAGGGCCAGACTGAGGATTAGGCTCTGGTCTGACACAGTGCAGACCCTGAACTCATACCCGTTAGTGTGTGGCAGCTACCCACGGGTTTTGGAAATGTGAACCTTCCCCACTCATTGGAGTTATATGGCCACTGTTGAAAGATAGTTAAGGGAATATTTTGGCTCATGGAGTAAATCAGAAGCCCCTATAACTTGCACATGAAACACACATTCATGTGCACACTTAAAAGACTGATTTGTGATTTCTTACCACCTGTGACTTATAGGACAGGAACTATGGCTTATAGATCAGTTACCCAAAGATCAATAAAAATAAATTCACAAAGAATATGTGAGATGGTACACACAAAATAATCCATATAACTATACACAAACACTTGTATAATCTCAGCACAAACATAGAACAACCAGTAATTCATAAAAATCACATATTAGATGTAAACTCTAACTATGAATAGAGACTCATACATGCAAACACACATATTAAATAACAAAAAAACACAAGATCACACATATCACACAGAAATCATATAAGAAGCACACCATGGCACAGACAGGCCTCTTCGCAGTCAGGCAATAAACAACGTACATGGTCACACACATATACTGTCATGCAAAATGAAATGCTCCAAGGCTTCCCTGGTGTATCAGATAATAAGAATCTGGCTGCCAAGCAGGAGACACAGATTTGATCCCTGGGTAGGGGAGATCCCCTGGAGAAGAAAACAGCAACACACTCCAGCATTCTTGCTTGTAGATTTCCATGATCAGAGGAGCCTGGTGGTCTACAGTTAATGGGGTCGCAAAGAGTCAGACACAGCTGAGCGATTTTCACTTTTAGCCTGAGTGAGGCATTCAGGCTCCATTCACTAAGAAGAACTACCCAATAGATACTGTGCTGTTCTGTGCTTAGTGTCTCAATTGTATCCAACTCTTTGCAACACCATGGGCTGCAGCCCGCCAGGCTCCTCTGTTTTGGGGGGTTCTCCAGGCAAGAATACTGGAGTAGGTTGCCATGCCCTCCTTCAGAATTGCAGGCGAATTCTTTACTGACTGAGCCACCAGGGAAAAGTGAAAAGTGAAAGTGAACTCGCTCAGTCGTTTCCAACTCTTTGCGACCCCGTGGACTGTAGCCCACCAGGCTCCTGCGTCCATGGGATTCTCCAGGCAAGAATACTGGAGTGGGTTGCCTTTTCCTTCTCCAGGGGATCTTCCCAACCCAGGGATCGAACCCAGATCTCCTGCATTGCAGGCAGATGCTTTAACCTCTGAGCCACCAGAGAAGCACCCCCCCACACACACACACACAACTCATGAAGAAAACATACATATATCCACATTAAAGAGCAAAGAAATACCACACAGACCCATGTGGTATGGTACCCAGACTTCCAGACCCAGGCATACCTTGCCCACCTAGAATTCCCAGCTTCCTCTGTCCTGTGCCACTCCTTAGTAAGTTCAGGCACCTTCTAATCCAAGCAATTTCCCAAGTCTTGAGCTTCTGATAAGAACACCAGGAACAAAAAAGTAAGAAGGAAGCCTCTGTGAGCCCATAACCTCCTGAGCTCCCTGTGTCTGTCCTTGAACTCCAGAGCTACAGGCAGGAGGA
Organism: Oryx dammah; assembly: GCF_014754425.2. Classification (NCBI taxonomy): domain Eukaryota; kingdom Metazoa; phylum Chordata; class Mammalia; order Artiodactyla; family Bovidae; genus Oryx; species Oryx dammah. Next base: position 92,517,768 of record NW_024070209.1, on the reverse strand, counting down.
GACCATTTTACAAGCCTCAGGGAGGATTCCAAGAAGTCCCTCAACTGCCAGTTGAGGAAAAAGTCAAAGTTGACTAATTGCCTCCAATCTCTACCAGACCCTGGGGAGGAGCCTGGCAAGGGGCTGAAGGGGCTGAGCTTCTAAAGCCACCTGAGAGGGTGCCCCAGGGACCCTCAGGGACTCCCTCGGCTCCTCTCTGCCTGCTCCAAGTTCCAGCTGGGAAGTTGGAATGGCTTAGTCATCCTCCAACTCTAATGCTGCCGATGCACTGGGTCAGCTTCTCCCAACAGCATAGAAAGTCTGGCTTCTGCAAACCCCTGTGCCACTTATACTTGCTACCACGTGGGCACAAATATAGCTTTGACTTCACATCCTGCAGGAACCTTCTCTCCCTTGGGAAAGACTCCAGAGCATGGAGGGGAGCCTTTCTAAGAGAGTGTAGGGGGAGGAGATTTAGTCCTTGGGCTCATCATTCAGAAGAACTGGGTCTGGGCTATGCCAGTTAACTGTTCAGTCAGTTCAGTTCAGTTCAGTTACTCAGTCATGTCCGACTCTTTGCGACCCCATGAATTGCAGCACACCAGGCCTCCCTGTCCATCACCAACTCCCAGAGTTCACTCAAACTAACATCCATTGAGTCGGTGATGCCATCCAACCATCTCATCCTCTGTCGTCCCCTTCTCCTCCTGCCCCCAATCCCTCTCAGCATCAGAGTCTTTTCCAATGAGTCAACTCTTCACATGAGGTGGCCAAAGTATTGGAGTTTCAGCTTTAGCATCAGTCCTTCCAATGAACACCCAGGACTGATCTTCTATAGGATGGACTGGTTGAATCTCCTTGCAGTCCAAGGGACTCTCAAGAGTCTTCTCCAACACCACAGTTCAAAAGCATCAATTCTTCAGTGCTCAGCTTTCTTCACAGTTCAACTCTCACATCCGTACATGACTACTGGAAAAACAGCCTTGACTAGATAGACCTTTGTTGGCAAAGTAATGTCTCCGCTTTTGAATATGCTGTCTAGGTTGGTCATAACTTTTCTTCCAAGGCGTAAGCATCTTGTAATTTCATGGCTGCAGTCACCATCTGCAGTGATTTTGGAGCCCCCCAAAATAAAGTCTGACACTGTTTCCCCATCTATTTCCCATGAAGTGATGGGACCGGATGCCATGATCTTCATTTTCTGAATGTTGAGCTTTAAGCAAACTTTTTCACTCTCCTCTTTCACTTTCCTCAAGAGGCTTTTTAGTTCCTCTTCACTTTTTGCCATAAGAGTGGTGTCATCTGCATATCTGAGGTTATTGATATTTCTCCCGGCAATCGTAATTCCAGCTTGTGCTTCTTCCAACCCAGTGTTTCTCATGATGTACTCTGCATATAAGTTAAATAAGCAGGGTGACAATATACAGCCTTGATGTACTCCTTTTCCTATTTGGAACCAGTCTGTTATTCCATGTCCAGTTCTAACTGTTGCTTCCTGACCTGCATACAGATTTCTCAAGAGGCGGGTCAGGTGGCCTGGTATTCCCATCTCTTTCAGAATTTTCCACAGTTTCTTGTGATCCACACAGTCAAAGGCTTTGGGATAGTCAATAAAATAGATGTTTTTCTGGAACTCTCTTGTTTTTTCGATGATCCAGTGGATATTGGCAATTTGATCTCTGGTTTCTCTGCCTTTTCTAACACCAGCTTGAACATCTGGAAGTTCACGGTTCACGTATTGCTGGAGCCTGGCTTGGAGAATTTTGAGCATTACTTTACTAGCATGTGAGATGAGTGCAATTGTGCGGTAGTTTGGGCATTCTTTGGCATTGCCTTTCTTTGGGATTGGAATGAAAACTGACCTTTTCTAGTCCTGTGGCCACTGCTGAGTTTTCCAAATTTGCTGGCATATTGAGTGCAGCATTTTCACAGCATCATCTTTTAGGATTTGAAATAACCCAACTGGAATTCCATCACCTCCACTAGCTTTGTTTGTAGTAATGCTTTCTAAGGCCCACTTGACTTCACATTCCAGGATGTCTGGCTGTAGGTGAGTGATCACACCATCGTGATTATCTGGGTCATGAAGCTCTTTTTTGTACAGTTCTTCTGTGTATTCTTGCCACCTTGTCTTAATATCTTCTGCTTCTGTTAGGTCCATACCATTTCTGTCCTTTATCGAGCTCATCTTTGCATGAAATGTTCCCTTGGTATCTCTAATTTTCTTGAAGAGATCTCTAGTCTTTCCCATTCTGTTGTTTTCCTCTATTTCTTTGCATTGATCGCTGAGGAAGGCTTTCTTATCTCTCCTTGCTATTCTCTGGAACTCTGCATTCAGATGCTTATATCTTTCCTTTTCTCCTTTGCTTTTCACTTCTCTTCTTTTCACAGCTATTTGTAAGGCCTCCTCAGACAGCCACTTTGCTTTTTTGCATTTCTTTTCCCTGGGGATGGTTTTGATCCCTGTCTCCTGTACAATGTCATGAACCTCTGTCCATAGTTCATCAGGCACTCTATCTATCAGATCTAGGCCCTTAAATCTATTTCTCACTTCCACTGTATAATCATAAGGGATTTGATTTAGGTCATACCTGAATGGTCTAGTGGTTTTCCCTACTTTCTTCAATTTTAGTCTGAATTTGGCAATGAGGAGTTCATGATCTGAGCCACAGTCAGCTCCCAGTCTTATTTTTGCTGACTGTATAGAGCTTCTCCATCTTTGGCTGTTGGCCCTAAGCAAATCAAGTACAGCCCTGCTTCATCAGCTGTAAAGTGCAGATAATAACTGCATTGTCATCTTGAAGTTATTATTGAGATTAAGTGAGATGATTCATGCTAAAGCACACTGTAAGTGCACCATAAACATCAGCTCATGACATTATTATCTCTGTATCTTCCAAAAATATATAACTACATCTAGGATCATTGACACTGACATAGGACTCATATTGAATGATGGCTGAATTAACTGATCAATGAATTCTGATTTAATCTATTAATCCGATTCTTCTTAGTAAAAACCTTGCCCAAGATCCTTGATATGACTCATTTATAATGATCATTTATAATGTCTTCTTGACTTCTTAGATCTTTGCACATAAATCAAATATTTTTCTATCAAACTCTGCTAGTTTTGAAAATCAATCCAGTCGTTGGGTTTGTGACCAATTACCTGTGTCTAGCACTTATGGGTTATCTTGGTGAATATCTCCACTCCAAGGCTCTAGTTTGTTGCCCTTGAGGAAATTTACTTCAAAAGAAAAATTATAGTCATGTTCCAGTCACTGTTGATATCACTAAATGGACTACCTTCACGTGGCCAATTAATAATGCCTGCTCTGACCCTGGCCATAAAAATACTTTCTTCTATTACTCAAGCTCAATCAGAGCAACAAGCAAAGTTTCAGCCAAGGAGTAAAATCTCCCACAATTATGGGATGGATTTATGTAAATGACACCAGGCTATGGTAATTTAAGCTTAAAGCCTCCTTTATGTAGTGAACAATTAAACCATACTAAGGATAATCAGTCTAGTAATACTAGGAAACTGGGGTGTGTACCTTATGGACAATGCCAATATATAATTTCCCTGAAAGATAAGGATTGGTACAGAGTAGACTAAGTCAGATGACCTGGAATATACTGGGCTGCACGTAATGGAAGCTCTTAGCTTAATTCTTACTTATGACTGCTAGCTATATTATTTGCATGGAAGCTATTTTACAAAATGTCTGCTTCTTACATTAAAAAAAAAAAAAGACCCTTAAGAGTGAGAACAAAGTGTTTTTATCTTTATGTTTCATGTCAGTAGCCACTGGAGTGATGGTAGACAGCCCAAACCTACTTCCACACCTTGGTCCCTAAACATATATATTCTGCACACAACACCATACAATGGCCAGAACTAGTGTCTTAGTGCCCTCCTGGTCAGTTACCACACAGGGCTATTAATCAAATATGAGGAACTGAGAATTTATTTTGAATACTTGAGAAGAAAGGCATGAATATCTCTAAAGGTAAATTCTTTTTTTTTTAATACAGTAATGACAAGAAGGTCATTTGATTACATAGAAATAATTCTTGGGCTATACATTGAGAAGACACAAATGTCTTGCTATGGTAACTTATAGGTATGAACTGACTCTTTATGATTGTGAAGGAAAAGCATCTTGGATGTACTTAAGCAAATCAAGAAACAAGTTCTGTAAGGCTCTATAAGGAAATATTGTCTAAAACATTCTCACGTCCTTTTCTTGAAATCCTTTCTGTCTCTTGGGGGGTCTGGGACCTCTTAGTGACAGTAGCTAATTTTTGCTACCTTGTGTGTGTGTGTGTGTGTGTGTGTGTGTGTTCTCGGTTGCTCAGTCATGTCCCACTCTTTGTGACCCTAGAGATTGCAAGTGACTAGACTCCTCTGTCCCTGGGATTCTCCAGGCAAGAACACTGGAGTGGGTTGCCATTTCCTTCTCCAATGCATGAAAATGAAAAGTGAAAGGGAAGTCACTCAGTCATGTCCAACCCTCAGCGACCCCATGGACTGCAGCCTTCCAGGCTCCTCCGTCCATGGGATTTTCCAGGGAAGAGTACTGGAGTGGGGTGCCATTGCCTTCTCCTTTGCTACCTTAGGGCCCAGCTAAATCATATGGATAGATATGGGTTAAAAATATTTCTATATTTTTTAAAATCTATAAAACTTTAAAAAAAATTTTAGAATATAAAACAAACTGCAACTGTTAGTTTTAGGATTACAATTAGCATCACTGGGACCTATAGATATGGCTATAAGATCAGATGTTTTTATCTTCCATTAAATGGTAGCAAAAAATAATTCAGATACACTTGGTTTAGTTTGAAAGCCTGCTAAAAAATATAAGAAATAACAAATAATAGTCAGCTATCATTGAAATGGCAAAAACAGAATGCATACCCATAGAGAGGAAAGAAAAAATACGAATGACTGGCCAACTGGGTCATTAGTGAAAATTATGGAGTATCTGAAAACTCTCAAATATTTATCTGTGGAGAGTGTCTCTGTGTAATGTTTGCCAGTGCTTTTTCATATTCACTTCCAGTTTAGATAAGCCATGGTGGCACCATTTCTGTCATTAAAATTGCTCAGTAAGAGTGACAGTCTAGCCCCCACACCCCCTTAAGGTAGTTTAAAAGAGTAAATGAGTTGAAGCACATGATGTGCTTAGAACATTGTCTGTGTTAGTCACTTAGTCACTACAGTTAATGGACTGTAGCCCGCCAGGCTCCTCTGTCCATGGGATTCTCCAGGCAAGAATATAGGAGTGGGTTACCATTTCCTTCTCCAGGGAATCTTCCCAAGCCAGGGACTGAACCCATGTCTCCTGCATTGCAGGCAGATGCTTTACCATCTGCACTAACATTGTCTGGCATTTTGTTTATTATCTTTTTATTGTTTAGAGACATCACTTTCAGGTGCTCACACATGCATACACAATTTGTTTCATTACCATTGTTGTCATTATCATGTTCATGCTCAGTCATATACGACTCTTTGTGACCCCATGGACTGTAGCCTGCCAAGCTCCTCTGTCCATGGGATTTTTCAGGCAAGAATCCTGGAGTGGGTTGCCATTTCCTCCTCCAGGGGATCTTCCCCACCCAGGGATTAAACCCATGTCTCCTACGTCTCCTACATTGCAGGCAGATTCTATACCTGCAGAACCATTAGGAAGCTCACAGTTACAATTACCATTGTAGGTAGTGACAATTCCATGTTGTTAAATCCAAATATAGGCATCTTTGACTCTATCTTTCATACTCCTCTCATTTCCAGTTAGTCAACAACTTGTGTTGGTCCTGCTGCTGCTGCTGCTGCTGCTGCTGCTGCTGCTGCTAAGTTGCTTCAGTCGTGTCCGACTCTGTGTGACCCCATAGACGGCAGCCCACCAGGCTCCTCTGTCCCTGGGATTCTCCAGGAAAGAATACAGGAGTGGGTTGCCATTTCCTTCTCCAGTGCATGAAAGTGAAAAGTGAAAGGGAAGTCACTCAGTCGTGTCCGACTCTTCTCGACCCCATGGACTGCAGCCTACCCGGCTCCTCCGTCCATGGGATTTTCCAGGCAAGAGTGCTGGAGTGGGGTGCCATTGCCTTCTCTAACTTACAGCTAATCACAGTCTACTGAATTTTTACTACTTTTCCCACTATTATCCTAACCTCAGTTCAGTTCAGTTAAGTCTGTCAGGCATGTCTGACTCTGTGACCCCCATGGACTGCAGCATGCCAGGCTTTCCTGTCCATCACCAACTCCTGGAGTTTACTCAAACTCATGTCCATCAAGTCGGTGATGCAATCCTGCCATCTCATCATCTGTCATCCCCTTCTCCTCCTGCCTTCAATCTTTCTCAGCATCAGGGCATTTTCTGAGTCAGTTCCTCACATCAGGTGGCCAAAGTATTGGAGTTTCAGCTTTAGCATCAGTCCTCCCAATGAATATTCAGGACTGATATCTTTTTTAATATAAATTTGTTTATTTTAATTGGAGGTTAATTACTTTACTATATTGCATTGGTTTTTCCATACATCAACATGAATCTGCCACATTAGGATGGACTGGTTGGATCTCCTTGCAGTCCAAGGGACTCTCAAGAGTCTTCTCCAACACCACAGTTTAAAAGCATCAATTCTTGGTGCTACGCTTTCTTTATAGTCCAACTCTCATATCCATACATGACTACTGGAAAAAACATGGCCTTGACTAGACAGACCTTTGTTGGCAAAGTAATGTCTCTGCTTTTGAATATGTTGTCTAGGTTGGTCATAGCTTTTCTTCCAAGGAGTAAGCATCTTTTAATTTCATGGCTGCAGTCTCCATCTGCAGTGATATTGGAGCCCCCCAAAATAAAGTCTCTTACTGTTTCCATTGTTTCTCCATCTATTTGTCATGAAGTGATGGGACCAGATGCCATGATCTTAGTTTTCTGAATACTGAGTTTTAAGTCAACCTTTTCACTGTCCTCTTTCACTTTCATCAAGAGGCTTTTTAGCTCTTCTTCATTTTCTGCCATAAGGGTAGTGTCATCTCCATATCTGAGGTTATCGATATTTCTCCAATAAATCTTGATTTCAGCTTGTGCTTCATCAAGTCCAGCATTTCTCATGATGTACTCTGCATAGAAGTTAAATGCGCAGGCTGATAATATACAGCCTTGATGTACTCCTTTTCCATTTGGAACCAGTCTGTTGTTCCATGTCCAGTTCTAACTTTTGCTTCCTGACCTGCATATAGGTTTCTCAAGAGGCAGGTCAGGTGGTCTGGCAATTCCAGCTCTTTAATAATTTCTACATAGGAATTATTACACAATATGAATTATTAAATTTCATCTTAGCTATTTTTATGACTTTATCTAAAACAATACACCACACACCTTGATCTAACTTAAATGTAAGGAATTTTATTCTAAAGGGAAGTAGAATATCACATTTGAAAATTCTTTTTTTTTTTTTCAGCTGTGCCCCACAGATTGTGAGTTCTTAGTCCCCAGCCAGAGATTGAACCTGTGCTTTTGGCAGCAAAAGCATAGAGTCCTAACCACAACTCGGTGGCAATAAATTAAGGAGAAAGAGAAGAGCGAAAAAGTTGGCTTAAAACTCATTCAGAAAACTGAGATCATGGTACCGGTGCCTTCTCTTCAAGGCAAATAGAAAGGGAAAAAATGGAAACAGTGACAGACTTTATTTTTGGGGCCTGCAATGGTGGAATTCCAGTTGAGCTATTTCAAATCCTGAAAGATATACTGTGAAAGTGCTGCACTCAATAGGCCAGCAAATTTGGAAAACTCAGCAGTGGCCACAGGACTGGAAAAGGTCAATATTCATTCCAGTCCCAAAGAAAGACAATGCAAAAGAATGCTCAAACTACCGCACAGTTGCACTCATCTCACATGCTAGTAAAGTAATGCTCAAAATTCTCCAAGCCAGGCTTCAGCAATACGTGAACTGTGAACTCCCTGATGTTCAAGCTCGTTTTAGAAAAGGCAGAGGAATCAGAGATCAAATTGCCAACATCCGCTAGATCATGGAAAAAGCAAGAGAATTCCAGAAAAACATCTATTTCTGCTTTATTGACTATGCCAAAGCCTTTGACTGTGTGGATCACAAGAAACTGTGGAAAATTCTGAAAGAGGTGGGAATACCAGGCTACCTGACCTGCCTCTTGAGAAATCTGTATGCAGGTCAGGAAGCAACAGTTAGCACTGGACATGGAACAACAGACTGGTTCCAAATAGGAAAAGGAGTACATCAAGGCTGTATACTGTCACCCTGCTTATTTAACATATATGCAGAGTACATCATGAGAAATGCTGGACTGGAAGAAACACAAGCTGGAATCACGATTGCCAGGAGAAATATCAATAAACTCAGATATGCAGATGACACCACTCTTATGGCAAAAAGTGAAGAGGAACTAAAAAGCCTCTTGAGGAAAGTGAAAGAGGAGAGTGAAAATGTTTGCTTAAAGCTCAACATTCAGAAAACGAAGATCATGGCATCCGGTCCCATCACTTCATGGGAAATAGATGGAGAAACAGTGGAAACAGTGTCAGATTTTATTTTGGGGGGCTCCAAAATCACTGCAGATGGTGACTGCAGCCATGAAATTAAAAGACGCTTACTCCTTGGAAGGAAAGTTATGACCAACCTAGACAGCATATTCAAAAGCGGAGACATTACTTTGCCGACTAAGGTCCGTCTAGTCAAGGCTATGGTTTTTCCAGTAGTCATGTATGGATGTGAGAGTTGGACTGTGAAGAAGGCTGAGCACCGAAGAATTGATGCTTTTGAACTGTGGTGTTGGAGGAGACTCTTGAGAGTCCCTTGGACTGCAAGGAGATCCAACCAGTCCATTCTGAAGGAGATCAACCCTGGGATTTCTTTGGAAGGAATGATGCTAAAGCTGAAACTCCAGTACTTTGGCCACCTCATGCAAAGAGTTGACTCATTGGCAAAGACTCTGATGCTGGGAGGGATTGGGGGCAGGAGAAGAAGGGGACGACCGAGGATGAGATGGCTGGATGGTATCACTGACTTGATGGACGTGAGTGTGAGTGAACTCTGGGAGTTGGTGATGGACAGGGAGGCCTGGTGTGCTGCAATTCATGGGGTCACAAAGAGTCAGACACGACTGAGCAACTGAACTGAACTGAACTGAAAATCACTGCAGATGGTGACTGCAGCCATAAATTAAAAGATGTTTGTTCCTTGGAAGAAAATCTATGACCAACCTAGACAGTATATTAAAAAGCAGAGACATTATATTGCCAACAAACGTTTGTCTAGTCAAAGCTATGGACTATCTTCCCTTCAAGTCTTTGGGTTGGCATGCCCTCACACTTTGAGGATGGATTCTCCTGCTATCTTCTAAATAAAATAGAGCTGTAACACTGATTTGCCTAAGAGCTGTAACACGGTTTGTCCAAGACCTGAGAACTGTGATGCACCGAGGGCTTTAATGTCCGTCGCTCCAAATCTTTGTTGTGATAAGACAAAGAACCAAGGAACATACACTCCAAGAAACATACACTCGTGTGACATCTATGGGGCCAGAAGAGGCCAAGCACAGCAGGAGCCCACCTCAGCGAAGCTCCCTCACTACAAGCGGAAGGCGAAGAAACCCAGCGCAGGGGAAGGCCCATTGTGCTGGAAACCGGGACAGTGAAAAACAAACTGAACAGAAAGGTCATGCGGCCCAGACTCAGATTCCAGAAGACCTCTGATTAAGAAACTTTGGACCACTGGACAAAACCCTGAGAGGGATTGTCAGAAGATCCTCTGACCAATCCTAAGGAAATCTGGTACACTGATGGAAGCAGCTTTGACTTGGATGGAAAAAGAAGAGCTGGGTATGCAGTAGTCTCCAATTTTGAGACCATAGAGGCTAAGCCTCTGCCACCAGGTCAAGAAGTTACAACATGCAGTGCCAGTTCAACAAAGATATAAAACTATAGCCGACCACGAAAAATATCACACACCCTTAGATGGACACCGCTATAAGGACTCTGAGGCTTGAGGCTAACAAGATGGGGAGGCCCAATACCCCTTGCTGCCCCAGTTCAGCAGGAAGTAGCCAGAAAGACCTCGAGGCCCCTGCTAAGCTGCTAAGTCACTTCAGTCATGTCCGACTCCGTGCAACCCCATAGACAGCAGCCCACCAGGCTACCCTGTCCCTGGGATTCTCCAGGCAAGAACACTGGAGTGGGTTGCCATTTCCTTCTCCAATGCATGAAAGTGAAAAGTGAAAGTAAAGTCACTTGGTCGTGTCTGACCCTCAGCGATCTCGTGGACTGCAGGCTTCCAGGCTTGTCCATGAGATTTTCCAGGCAAGAGTACTGGAATGGGTTGCCATTGCCTTGGGCCTCCCATCTTTTGAACGGGGAATGTTAGGTAGGTAGAATAGGGAAAAGGAATCCAAAATGGCGGTGGCTAAAAAAAAATAAGGAAGGTCCCAGGACCAGAGTGAAGACTTCAGGTAGAACCATCAGCACTTCTGGCTACGCCCAATTTGCATAGAGCAGGCCCAGGTGGAGGAAAAAACATATAAAAGGAGGAGCCAAAGTGCTTTCTCTCTTTCTCTCCCATGTGCATGTGCTCTTTCTCTCCTCACCCCGCCTCCTCCTCCCTCACGCGCTCCTCCACTCTCTTCCCTTCAAGTCTTTGGGTCAGCATGGCCTCTCACTTCGAGGATGGATTCATCCTGCTATCTTCTAAATAAAATAGAGCTGTAACACTGAAAAAAAAAAAAAGCTATGGTTTTTCCAGTAGTCATGTATGGATGTGGGAGTTGGACTATAAAAAGCTGAGTGCTGAAGATTTGATGCTTTTGAACTGTGGTGTTAGAGAAGACTTTTGAGAGTCCCTTGGATTGCAAGGAGATCCAACCAGTCCATCCTAAAGGAAATCAGTCCTGAATGTTCATTGGAAAGATTGATGCTGAAGCTGAAACTCCAATATTTTGGCTACCTGATGTGAAGAATTGACTCATTGGAAAAGACCCTGATGCTGGGAAAAATTGAGGGCAGGAGGAGAAGGGGATGACAGAGGATGAGATGGTTGGTTGGCATCACTGACTCAATGGACATGAATTTAAATAAGCTCCAGGAGTTGGTGATGGACAGGGAAGCCTGGCATGCTGCAGTCCATGGGGTCACAAAGAGTCGAACATGACTGAGTGACTGAACTGAACTGAAAGTAGGTGTAACACACAAAAAAATGCAATATTTTTCAGACCTCTAATCATAGCCACAGATTGCTTCCCTTCTTAGAGAGGAAACATATAATATGCAATATTTTCCTCAGAAATAGGAAGTCCATGTATATCGATACTACAGTAAGTCATTCAAATAGATAAGGCAGCAATTTAAGATGTTGACTTAACAAAATTAGAATTGCTGGTAATGCCAGATTTCAAAGGTTATTTAAAATAGTGAAGACAAGAGACATACCTAAAGCTAAGGCCATGAGTTACAATATCCATGAGATTATAAATTCAGTGGATTCTAGAAAAATAGGCAGGGAACACAATCCAAGTAGAGGAAACCAAAAGGGGGGAAGAAGCATTGAAATCAAGGAAAGTTTGATGGGTACCAGAGACAAGGGGAATATCAGTATCAGTTAGCTTTGGTTGCATAACAAACCATCCCAAAACTTAGTCACTTAAACAACAATCACTTGTTTATATGACACTTCCATGAGCTGGCGATTTGGGCTGGAACTGTGCTCAGCTGGATGATGTTTTGGTCTAGGCTAGGTTCAACTGTTCTCAGCAAAGTGAAAGTTGCTCAGTTGTGACCAACTATTTGCAATCCCATGGACTGTATAGTCCATGGAATTCTCCAGGCCAGAATACTGGAGTGGGTAGCCTTTCCCTTCTCCAGGGGATCCTCCTAACCCAGGAACTGAACTCAGGTGTCCCAAATTGCGGATGGATTCTTTACCAACCGAGCTATCAGAACTCACTCATACCTCTGCAGTCACCTGCCAGGTCACCTGGGAACAGGTTGATTGTTAGCTGGAACACCTTGCTTCTCCTCCATGTGGTCCCACATCTTCACACAGCCCAACTTGGACTGGTTCACCTGGAGATCTCAAGGTTCTGAGAGTGGCAGGAACACAATCTACCTGGGCTTGGGACACTCACAACCTCACTTTCACTGAATCTATTAATCAAAATAAGTCACATGTCCTGCCCAGATTTAATGGGTAGGGAAATAAACTCTCACTGGGAAGAAAGGGCTGCAAAATATTGTGGCCCTTTTTGCAATCTCCGCAGTCGCCTACACAATTTTTCAGGACATGTCTCTGAAAGCATCCTTTAGTGGGTAACTGTTACTTGGCAAAAATAATCTCCTTCCTGTAAAGAATTCCCAGGGCCAATTTCATGTCTCTGTTCCTCAGGCTGTAGATAAAGGGGTTTAACATGGGTGTCACCACAGTATACATAACTGAAGCAATTATGTCTTTGACTTTGGAATTGTTTGCTGAAGGAAAGAAGTAAATCATTGCAAGAGTCCCATAGTACAAAAACACCACAAAGAGGTGGGAGCCACAGGTGGACAAGGCTTTGCAGATTCTCTTGATGGACGGGACCCTCAGGATGGTGGCCCCAATGTGGATATAAGAGCCCAAAATAGCACTCAATGGCAAGAAGGCAAACACACCCCCCTCAATGAAGATAACTAACTCATTGAGGGAGGTGTCTGAGCAGGTCAACTTTAAGAGGGCAGTGAGATCACAGAAGAAATGGGGGATGTTATTGTCAGCACAGAAAGACAGTCGGGACAGAAGGAGAGTATGCAGCAAGGCATGGACACAAGAGAAGAACCAGGATCCAGCCACCAGTAAGACACACAACCCCTCCCTCATGATGGTGATGTAGTAGAGTGGCTGACAAATGGCCATGTACCGGTCATAAGCCATCACTGCGAGAAGGAAATTGTCAAGACAAACAAAAAGTAGAAAAAAATACATCTGTGCTATGCACCCTGCATAAGGAATGGATTGATCTTGAGTCTTCATGTTCACGAGCATCTTAGGGACAGTGACAGATGAGAAAGACACATCAGAGAAGGCCAAGTGGCTGAGGAAGAAGTACATGGGGGTGTGGAGGTGAGGGTCCAACCTGATGAGCAGGAGGATGAGCAGGTTGCCCAGCACCGTGGTCAGGTACATGCCCAGGAACAGGGCGAAGAACACACCCTGCTGCTCTGGCTGGATGGGGAGCCCCAGGAGGAGGAACTCGGACATGCTGCTCTGGTTCTCCCTCCTCATTCTCTTCTTAATCTCTGCTGGGCATAAAGGGAGTAGAAAATATCAAAGACTGAGATATGGTGATTGTTGTCACTGTGGGTACATTACAGCCATGTGCTTTTTTTTTTTTTTTTTTTTTTTTGCCTGGAGACTGCATCAAAATTCAGACAAACTTCATATTTTCCTGCTGGAATTATCTATCTGCATCCTTCTGGTTACGGAGTGCATGAGATTTCCAGTGGCAAACGAGACTTTCTTTCAAAGGAGACTAATGTAAATATCTTCATTTATTCTTGTCACTGGGAATAGAACAGAAAATAACATGTAGTCACACACACACACACACACAAATCATAGACCTCAGAGACCAACATCCATTCACTTTATGACCTATACTCATTCTAGGTTAAAAACAGTCAGGATTTGTGTTACTTTCAAACAAATTAACACATACATACAACACAACACATAAACATCACACCTAGCCTTGAGACAAAGCACAACCCACAAAAAAGCACATACTATATACACACAGATACACATGCAGTCATGCAGTCAATTAAAACACACAAACATAAACCTAGGCAGCTTGTGCGTGTACACACACTACCAGGAAGATTTTTTCAGCCCTTTATATTCTATCTAAATCCTTCCTACATACAGAGAGTCGATATACAATTCAGTTACCCACTGAATACACTGGGCTACACAAATACAAAGACACGTGTGCACACACATTCCTGCATGGACATGTACATTCAGTGTCAAGAGATGACTTTCCATCTTCCTCTGACCTGTGACAATACTAGGGGAGCTCAGATACCTCTGCTCAAGGCTGTTTCCTGAGCCTTCACTTGCTATGCAAGAAACCAGTATCCAAGGAATAAGAAGAAGTTCTCATGACCTAAGGATCTTCTGAATGTTTCATGCCTGTTTCTGAGCAGCAGAAAAGTGAGCAAGAATATCCCCATTCACCAACCTGGTTAATACCAGCAGGAAAACAACCCTGAGCTCTGAGTAGAGAAGGAGCCTTCCTGAGCTATTTACTTAATTTCCTGCCTTCCCCTGGAGAGGTAACTGTGAAGGGATTAGAGGGGCTGAGTCCCAGGAGTCCCAGGAGAAGGTGACCTTGATGTTAACATTGATGCCTTAGAAAGGCGTCCCAGGAGAAGGTGACCTTGATGTTAACTCTGATGCCTTAGAAAGGCGTCCCAGGAGAAGGTGACCTTGATGTTAACGTTGACGCCTTAGAAAGACGTCCCAGGAGAAGGTGACCTTGATGTTAACTCTGACGCCTTAGAAAGGCGTCCCAGGAGAAGGTGACCTTGATGTTAATATTGACGCCTTAGAAAGCAGAAGTGACCATGGTCACCTTGGCTTCTGAAGGACCCACAGCATAGAGCTAGCCTCCCCGTGCATCACAGAATGACCCAGAGTAAAGCCTGGCCCTTGCGTATTCCTACATCACTGGCCTCAGTCTCCTTTAGAGCACATATTCTAGGACCACTGGGGAGCTTACAGGTCTCACCATCTCTGCAGAGAGGGGCTGAGGCTTGTTCAGACAGAAGCAGGGTGATGAGGTTGATCCCAAGGGCCTTGGACACAGACTGACCCAAGATCAGTACCATTACTCCCACTTACCCAGTGGGTGCCCTGAGCAAGGATGATCCTGTTCCTCAGATCTGATAATAGTACCTTGTTCATGAGGTTGTTGTGAGGGCTAAATGAGATACAGTATATGAAAGCACTAAGCCCAGCCAGTTTCCTGAAAACCATTTGGTCTAGGGGACAAATAACCTGGTCAATTTGCCAAATGAAACATTCCCATTAGTCACTGTGCCAGTTGCCATCACTGTGTAACCCACCAAACTAAGTCTTTATCTATTTTAAATTATAATAGTAACTAACTAAAAGCAGGCTGTGGATGAGAGAGAGGCACACAAGACTTTCATTTTCATGTTTTGCTTTTGGGAGTGGCTCTTGTTCCTTCATCAGTAAGAATGATGGGAGGATACTCAGCTCTCTGACAGCAATGAGAATGACAGAATTCAAGTAGCAACCCCAAACCATAGGAAGCCAAACAGATCCATTTTTGTAAAAGTTGGGTCTCAGTCAGAGTACTACAGAAAAGAGAACCAATGGGATGTAGATAACCTCGTATTATATACGTACACACATTCATACATGCTTGAAACTGTGTACATGTGTATAAATAATATATACATTGTTTGAAATATATTTTAAATATAAATTAAATATATATTTTGTGGAAAAGCTGGATTAAAACTCAACACGCAAAAATCTAAGATCATGGCATCTGGTCCCATCACTTCACAGCAAATAAATAGGGAAAAAATATAAGCAGTGACAGACTTTATTTTCTTGGGCTCCAAAATCACTGCAGATGGTGACAGTAGTCATGAAATTAAAAGATGCTTGCTCCTTGGAAGAAAAGCTATGAGAAACTTGACAATGTATTAAAAAGCAGAGACATCACTTTGCCTACAAAGGTCCATATAGCCAAAGCTATGATTTTTCCAATCAGTTCAGTTTAGTCACTCAGTTGTGTCCGACTGTTTGAGAACCCATGGACTGCAGCACTCCAGGCTTCCCTGTCCATCACCAACTACTGGAGCTTACTCAAACTCATGTCCATTGGTGATGCCATCCAACCATCTCATCCTCTGCCATCCCCTTTTCCTCCCACCTTCAATCTTTCCTAGCATCAGGGTCTTTTCAAATGACGTAGTTTTTCTCATCAGGTGGCCAAAGTATTGGAGCTTCAGCTTCAACATCAGTCTTTCCAATGAATATTCAGGACTGATTTCCTTTAGGATGGACGGTTGGATCTCCTTGCAACCCAAGGGACTCTCAAGAGTCTTCTTCAACACCACAGTTCAAAAGCATCAGTTCTTCAGCATTCAGCTTTCTTTATGGTCCATCTCTCACAACCATTCATGACTTCTGGAAAAACAATAGCATTGACTAGATGGACCTTTGTTGACAAAGTAATGTCTTTGATTTTTAATATGCTGTCTAAGTTGGTCATAGCTTTTCTTGCAAGGAATAAGCATCTTTTAATTTCATGGCTGCAGTCACCATCTGCAGTGATTTCAGAGTCCCCCAAAATAAAATCTGTCAGTTTCCATTGTTTCCCCATCTATTTGCCATAAAGTGATGGGACTAGATACCATGATCTTAGTTTTCTGAATGTTGAGGTTTTTGTTTTTTTCAAAGTTGGACCGAATCTGCTGCGTTCTTTTATTTACTTAACCCACTTCACACATGCATATACACAACATTATCATCATCATTTAAGGAAACTTTCAACCACAGAACTTTCTTTTTGATCAAGTCACTAGAAAGTTGATTGCTCCTGATAATCAAGTTGTTGTTGTTCAGTTGCTAAGTTGTGTATGACTTTGCAACCCCATGGATGGCAGCACACCAGGTTCCCTGTCCATCACTATCTCCCAGAGTTTGTTTAAACTTATGTTCACTGAGTCAGTGATGCAATCCAACCATCTCATCCTCTGGCTCCACATTCTTTTGCCTTCAGTCTTTTCCCGCATCAGAGTCTTTTCCAGTGAGTCAGCTCTTCCCATCAGATGGCCAAAGTATTGAAGTTTTGGCTTCAGCATCAGCCCTTCCAATGAATATTCAGGGTTAATTTCCTTTAGGCTTGACTGACTTGATCTCCTTGCAGTGCAGGGGACTCTCAAGATCTTCTCCAACACCACAACTCGAAAGCATAAACCTGGATCATTCAACATGGCCAAATATGCATTTTCTCACTTCTGATTGTACTATTTCTAAGGTTACAGTGGACAGCAATCCATCTTGGCCAGGGAGGCCAGCAGGATCCACAGGGTGATCTCAAAGGGGATCTGCACGTGGGGGTAGTCCAGGTTGAACACTGGCAGTCGGCTCTCTTCGAACCGCGTCGTGCCTGGAGCCACCATGCTGGCAGGGCTGGGTGGGCTGGAGCTGCTGCCCAGGCCCCGCCGCCTGCAGAAACTATGGCAGTAGCAGCAATGGGGCCCACTAGCTGCCCAGGGCCCGCCAGCTCCATGGGCTGTGCTCCCCACGCCACGATCGACCCTCGGTGCGCTCAGCGCTTCACCCCAGAGCAGGCAGCGCTGCCCGCTGCCGCCAAGAGGCCTGGAGTCTGCGGCGCACCAGCCAGGTCCCCGCTGCGAACAGGTGCAGCGCCAGGCGGGCGCGAAAGGGACGCGCGAGGCCACAACGCGGTCTCTCAGCGCCCTTGGCAGCCCTCCGCCACCAGCCGCCGGTCCATGCCCCAGCCTCCGTACACCGAGTCTGCAGGCCCCTGAATGTTGAGGGGTTTTTTTGTTTTGTTTTGTTTTGTTTTTAAATAATTTGTTTCTGGCTTACTTCACTCTGTATAATAGGCTCCAGTTTCATCCACCTCCTTAGAACTGATTCAAATGTATTCTTTTTAATGGCTGAGTAATAATACTCCACTGTGTATATGTACCACAGCTATCTTATCCATTCATCTGCTGATGGACATCTAGGTTGTTTCCATGTCCTGGCTATTATAAACAGTGCTGCGATGAACATTGGGGGTACACGTGTCTCTTTCAATTCTGGTTTCCTCAGTGTGTATGCCCAGCAGTGGGATTGCTGGGTCATAAGGCAGTTCTATTTGCAATTTTTTAAGGAATCTCCACACTGTTCTCCATAGTGGCTGTACTAGTTTGCATTCCCACCAACAGTGTAAGAGGGTTCCCTTTTCTCCACACCCTCTCCAGCAATACAGTATTGTAAAGTAAAATAAAGTAAAAATTAAAATTAAAAAATGAAAAGAAAAGAAAAAGAGAAAATAATTTGTTTATTTTTTAATATAAATTTATTTATTTTAATTGGAGGTTAAGTACTTTATAATATTGAGTTTTAAACCAACTTTTCCACTCTCGTTTTTCACTTTCATCAAGATGCTCTTTAGTTCCTCTTTGCTTTCTGCCATAAGGATGGTGTCATCTGCATATCTGAGGTAATTGATATTTCTCCTGGCAATCTTGATTCCAGTTTGTGTTTCATCCAGCCCAGCATTTTGCATGATGTATTCTGCATAGAAGTTAAATAAGCAGGGTGACAATCTACAGCCTTGATGTACTCCTTTTCCTATCTGGAACCAGTCTGTTGTTCCGTGTCTAGTTCTAACTGTTGCCTCTTGACTTGCATACAGATTGCTCAGGAGCCAGGTCAGGTGGTCTGGTATTCCCATCTCTCTCAGAATTTTCCACAGTTTATTGTGATCCACACAGTCAAAGCCCTTGGCATAGTCAATAAAGCAGAAATAGATGTTTTTTGGAACTCTCTTGCTTTTTTGATGATCTAGCAGATGTTGGCAATTTAATCTCTGGTTCCTCTGCCTCTTCTAAAACCAGCTTGAACATCTGGAAGTTCATGGTTCACATATTGCTGAAGCTTGGCTTGGAGAATTTTGAGCATTACCTTACTAGTGTGTGAGATGAGTGTGATTATGCAGTAGTATGAGCATTCTTTGGCATTGTCTTTTATTGGAATGAAAACTGACCTTTTCCAGTCCTGTGGCCACTGCTGAGTTTTCCAAATTTGCTGGCATATTGAATGCAGCACTTTCACAGCATCATCCTTCTGGATTTGAAATAGCTCAACTGGAATTCCATCACCTCCAATAGCTTTATTTGTAGTGATGCTTCCTAAGACCCACTTGACTGCATTCCAGGATGTATGGTTCTAGGTGAGTGATCACACCATTGTGGTTACCTGAGTCATGAAGATCTTTTTTGTACAGTTCTTCTATGTATTCTTGCCACCTCCTCTTAATATCCTCTTGAGGGTTGGACTAAAAAGAAGGCTGAGAGCTGAAAAATTGATGCTTTCAAGTTGTGGTGCTAGAAAAGACTTTTGAGAGTCCCTTAGACAGCAAGGAGATCAAGCCAGTCAATCTTAAAGGAAATCAACACTGAATATTCATTGGAAGGACTGATGCTGAAGCTGAAGCTCCAATAATTTGGCCACCTGATGTGAAGAGCCTACTCAGTGGAAAAGACCTGATGCTGGGAAAGACAGAGGACAAGAGGAGAAGGGGGTGACAGGGATGGTTGGATGGCATCACCAATTCAATGGATGTGAGTTTGAGCAAACTCTGGGAGATGCTGAAGGACAGGGAAGCCTGGTGTACTGCAGGCCATGGGGTTGCAAAGAGTTGGACACGACTTAGGGATTGAGCAACAACAACAATATATATATTATATATAATATATAGTTTGAAAAGATGCAGACAATCTGGATATTATGCAGAACGTAACACTACCCCACTAAATCAATGACATCATGGTAATTGGATCAGAACACCAGGAAGTTGCTAACAAGTTGGAGCTTTAGCAAGACACATTCAATCCTGAAGATGAGTGATAACACTACAAAGATACAGGGACCCCTTCACATCAGTCTCATTTTTAGGTCCAGTGATCTAAGAGAGCAATCAGAAAGTTATGGCTGCATAAAATATTCCCTATAACCAGCTGACAGAGGTGGGGAAAGCCTGAATATGGTTAAGGGCAGGTCAAAATGAACAATGACTACACCGTAGCTCAATAATGGTTGCTTTGTAAGAGAGTCCTTAGCTTTAAACTTTCTCTAGAGATAATCTTGGCTGAAGGAAACTGCTTCACCAAAGAAAATGCTTCTTTCCAGGACAGCCTACTTCCAGTCAGCAGCAGTGTCAACCATACTCCTTGACATTCGAGCTTCCGAATTCCCAGTAGGATCAGTGGGACATTCAATGGGACTTCATCACAACACAACTTCTCCCTCTATCCAACCAGATAGTGATCCCAAGAGTACCCCCTAGGGGACTTCCCTGGTGGTCCAGCGGGTAAGACTCTATCCTTCCACTGCAGGGGTGCCAGTTTCATCCCAGGTCAGGGAACTAGGATTCTGCATGTTTTGTGGTGGGGCCAAAAAAATAAAGAGTTATCCCAAGAATGTCCATGCCCAGTCACTCAGTCATGTCCAACTCTTTCAACTCAGTGGACTATAAGGCACAAGGCTTCTCTGTCCATGAAATTTTTTAGGCAAGAATACTGGAGTGGTTTACCATTCCCACTTCCAAGGGATCTTCCCAACCCAGGGATTGAACTCTCATCTCCTCCACTGGCAGGCAGATTCTTTAACTGTGTACCACCTGGGAAGCCCAACCCAAGAGCAAGACCTAATAAACATTCTGCATGCTAATCTCCATCTCAAAGTCAGCTTCCTAGAGAACCCATTCTTTATACACCAAACACACTCACACACACACACACAAACACACATGCACACACACAATGTTCTATGACCTCTGATTACCCACAGTTGAGGAAACTATGGGCTTCCCTGGAGGCTCAGAGAGTAAAGAATCTGCCTGCAATGCAGAAGACCTGGGTTTATCTCCTGAGTCAGGAAGATCTCTGGAGAAGGAAATGGAAATCCACTCCAGTACTCTTGCCTGGAGAATCCCATGGACAGAGCAGCCTGGCAGGCTACAGTGTGGGACTCATGGGGTCCCAAAGAGCCAGACATGACTGAGGGACTAACACTTTCACTTTCAAAGTATGTCCTGGAGACTTCATGATAAGTTTAAAAAGCTCTGAAAATAGCCTCCTCAGGAGTCCCTTGCCCCCTTGAGGGTAGCTGCACTCAGTTTTGCTAGCCACTGTGATTTCTGTACCTAGAGAAGTCATAGAGTAAACACTCTAAAGGGAGCAGGTTGTAATAAGCACGTCATAGCTCCCTCACCAGTAAAGACCCAGAGGAGGCCAGGAGAGCTGAGTTCAAGCCTCTAAGAAGCTAGCAGATGGATTTCCCCAACCAAGAGAGTTCCTGCCACAGTGTGTCTTGGCAGTTCTGCCTTCTATGATGGGAAACAGAGAAAACTAGAAAAGTACTGGGACAGAAGTTGAGAAAAGAGCAGGGATGTGAAGCAGTATCAAGAAAATGGTTGACCCCTTTAAAACCTAGAGTAATCTGCTCTTTGTCCCTCCTCTCAACTCTTCATGCTTATCACTGGCTAGAAGGTCAAAAAGATCATCTTTCTGATATGTGAACCTAACCAATTTGGTACAGGATGAAGAACAGATTTAAAAAAAAAAAACAAGGAAAGATGAGAAGATATCTGGATATGAAAACTGAACATCAGTAGACTGGCTGCCCACCTAACCATCCACCTCAATCAGGTACTTATTTCAGCCTCAAAATTCAGTTTTTGAATTTGATTCTGTTCCAAAAAAAAATCACATGGACACTGTATAAAACAGAGTTTAGCTTAACATATAAGAGTAACTTTGTATGTTATGATCACCCTATTTGACCACTGGGCCAGGGTATGTTGTTATCCCATGGTTCCTGAGAAGCAGGTCCCCAGTAAGTGAAGAGTGGGAACTTGGTAGAAAATAAAAATATTTCCACTCCCAGACTCATCCCAGGCTTTCAGAATAATGCCCTCAGATTCTCACTTTCAAAAATTCCTTCCATTTTTAAAAGTACTCATCATAGATGAGCACAGGAAATCCAACCTTACTTGACCACTTTGAATCTTCTTCATCTCACACTCCCTAGGCATTCCCTTCATGAATAACTTTTTTGTGGATGTAGGTTGTACAAGCTGCACTTATACATGCTATTTTATTATCTCTTTAGAATTCCTTAGATCACTCAGTGAGCAAGAAATGAAGGTCAGGCACAAACCCTCACCTTCTGCTTCCAAATTCAGTGCACCTTCTGCTAAACCCTCAATCCCATATACTTTTAATGTCCCCCTGAAAGACCAAACTTTCCCTTATTGTTGCCAGTGAATCCTGCCTATTAGAATTTTCAAATTCTACGATCTGTTCAACACAGAAAATACAGATTTTCCATTGTACATAACAAAGTTCTGTTCTTAATGTGGCATTAAACACATTTAAGGAAAACAATATGTGTGTTAAAATAGAAAATAAATAAATGGGGAAAAAATAGATCCTAAGAGTTATTGTTTCATATATATACTTTTATAGCTTTATGAAAATATGACAAGATGACCGAGTGGGTAAATCTTGAGATTTAGAATTAGTTTAACTGAGTTTGAATGACCCATTACTTTTCCTCTATATCTGTTTCCTCATCAGAAAAATATGATAAGAATAACAGTCTACACCTTACAAGGTTGTCATGAGAATTAAAGTACAACCTATACAAAGTAAGTGCTTAATTACAGTTCACTCTCAGATAATTCAAAGCACAGACAAAAGTACAATCTTAAAAAGTGTTGTAAACTGATAACCAAGTTAATCTGACCATTAGAGTATTTGAGTGTGAAGACTAGAGTCATGTTAATCAGATTCATTAATTTTGAGAATATGTAGAAATACTTGATGGAGAAAAAGTCATTGGCAATGATGATAATGGGGAGAAGAAACAGTGGTATCAAATGTTTACTCTGTCCTGGAACTGTTCTAAGTGCTTAAGCACAAGCTATTGTGAAAACCTCATGAAAATCTTATAAATATTGTTCTGTGTGCTCAGAAGCTCAGTCATACTGAACTGTTTGCAACCCCATGGACTGTAGCCTGCCAGTCTCTTCCGTCCATGGGATTCTCCTGGCAAGAATATTGGAGTACGGTACCATTTCCTTCTTCCAGGGGACCTTCCCGACACAGGGATTAAAACTATATCTCCTGCATCACCTGCATTGCAGACTGATTCTTTACCATCTGAGCCACTAGGAAAGCCCTTTCAAGGATATATACACAGGTAAATAAACAAATGGATGATGGTATTGAAGGATGTGCTTGCTTAACAGTTGGGTAACAAAGATCTGAGAACATAGTTAAGTTTAAGGAGTTAGAGGGAAAACTAAGTAACAAATTAAATTTTAAAATAAAGATTTGCATGGAGTGGTAGTATAATTTGATATTCACAAACGATTATTGCTTTCTAAATAAGTGCTTCTGAAAGTATAACAAGCACAACAGTAAAACTTTGTTGACTTAGGTCTATTATTCCTTTGATTTCTCTGCTGATTACTTTATCAAGTCCCCTTTTTGAAAAGGTAGTTCAAAGACACATTTTCACATGCCACCACTGAACATTTGTTTTGATATACAGAGAAAAATCAAACCACCTTATCTGAAATAAATAAATTCGCCACCTTATTTCTATTGGTCTCTATATTCTTGTGAAATAAATAAATTCTGAAATAAGTCAATCATCTGAAATAAATTTGCCACCTTATTTCTATTGATCTCTATATGCTTGTGCTATGCCGCGTTGTGCTAAGTCACTTCATTCGTTTCCGACTCTTTGGGACCCTATGGACCATAGCCTGAAAGTCTCCTCTGTCCATGGGATTCTCCAGGCAAGAATGCTGGAATGGGTTGCCATGCCCTTCTCCATGGTATCTTCCCAACCCAGGGATCAAACCCGAGTTTTGAACCCAGGTCTCTTAGTCTTCTGCATTGGCAGTTGGGTTCTTTACCACTAGTGCCACCTGCGAAGCCCTCTCTATACTCTTATGTGGATTTATTTTTATTTATAAAATGCAGAACTAGCTGATGATAGATAGATAGATCCTCTATTACAATGCAAAATCCACAAACAGTCCTGACTATGTCATATTCACAATTGTTTCCACACTCCCAGAATATTTTTCACAGAATAGGTGCTCAGTGAACAATTATTTCTAGATTTAAAATTAAACTGACTAAGGAAAATTTCTGGGCCTCCCTGGTGGCTCAGAGGTAAAGCATCTGCCTGCAATGCAGAAGACCTGGGTTCAATCTCTGGGTTGGGAAGATCCCCTAGAAGCAAATGGCAACCCACTCCGGTACTCTTGCCTGAAAAATCCCATGGACAGAGAAGCCTGGTAGGCTACAGTCCATGGGGTCACAAAGAGTCAGACATGACTGAGCGACTTCACTTTCACTTTTCATTTTCAAGGAAAATTCAACTCTGATCTTCCTCAAAACTTCTTGCTATCAATACAAGAAGCATGTGAAGTCTTAGAGTTAAGAAGGAAGGGCAAGTTCAAGGACCACAAAGGTGACAAGTTGCCTATGTGGCAGCTAGTCACAACCCTATAGGTAGAAAATGAAGGTAGGAAGAAGCACAAACTTGTTGGCTTGTTGGTGGTTTCAGTCATGGAGATGTGCGTTACACTATATGAATCTTCTCTGTTTTAGTTGGCTCTATGATCATGGAAATACTCAACCAAACCAGCAGTGTCTCTGAGTTCATCCTCCTGGGACTCTCCTCCTGGCCTGAGGACCAGAAGCCACTTTTCATCCTCTTCCTCACCATATACCTTGTCACCATAACAGGGAATGTGCTCACCATCCTGGCCATCCGCTCTGACCCCCATCTGCATACCCCCATGTATTTCTTCTTGAGTGTCCTGTCTTTCACTGACATTTGGTATACAACAAGCATTGTCCCCAAGATGCTAGTCGACTTCCTGTCAGTGAAGAAGACCATCTCCTATGCCGGGTGTCTGACTCAAATGTATTTTATATATGTTTTGGCTAACATTGACAGCTGTCTTCTTGTAGTCATGGCCTTTGACCGCTATGTGGCCATCTGTGACCCCTTCCACTATGTCACCATCATGAGCCGCCGCCACTGTGTCCTGCTGGTGGCCTTCTCCTGCTCACTGCCTCACTTTCACTCACTCCTACACATACTTTTGCTGAATCAGCTCACCTTCTGCAACTCCAATGTTGTCCACCACTTCCTCTGCGACATCAACCCTCTGCTGAAATTGTCCTGCTCCTCCATATTTGTCAATGATCTCACAATAAAGACAGAAGGACTGGTTGTTTTGGTGACCCCCTTCCTATGCATTGGTTTCTCCTATGTGCTAATCTTCATTTCAGTTCTCCGGATCCCCTCAGCTGCAGGGAAACGCAAAGCCTTCTCCACCTGTGGCTCCCACTTGACTGTAGTAATCCTGTTTTATGGAAGCATCTTTTATGTCTATTTACAGCCCTTGTCCAGCTACACTGTTCAGGACCGAGTGGCTACACTTGTCTACACGGTCCTGTCCTCCATGCTCAACCCTTTCATTTACAGTCTGAGAAACAAAGACATGAAGAGGGGCCTGGGGAAGCTGATGGCCAGGAGGAAATCCTAGCCAGAAGCTTTTTGGACATGTTCATGGGTGTTTCTGCTGGTTTCTGATACACACAACAAACTCTTGTAAGTTAGCAGGTATAAATCACATGTGTCATTGATGTTTGATTGTACTCACTTCTTTAATGTTCAACTATCAACTACTGAGACTCTATTATGATTAGTAATAGGCTCAAGTTCTACCAAAGTCCTGATTCCAGTTTTCATACATCTACATTTCTCTTCCTACTGAAAGGTTGCACATGCTACGAGCCATGTGCGATGCTGGGACTCATGCCTCTGGAGGAGAGAATTCAATCTAGGGCCAGAGATGAGGCTTGATCACTAGAACCTTTTGTGTAATAAACTTTTATTAATGTATGAAAGAGATAGAGAAAGCTTCTGACATAGACATCAGAAGGAGACAGAAAGAGTGCCCCCTTGTTAGTTTTTAGCAAAGGGGTATAATATCAATAACCTCAGATATGCAGATGACACCACCCTTATGGCAGAAAGTGAAGAGGAACTAAAAAGCCTCTTGATGAAAGTGAAAGAGGAGAGTGAAAAAGTTGGCTTAAAGCTCAACATTCAGAAAACGAAGATCATGGCATCTGGTCCCATCACTTCGTGGGAAATAGATGGGGAAACAGTGGAAACAGTGTCAGACTTTATTTTGTGGGGCTCCAAAATCACTGCAGGTGGTGATTGCAGCCATGAAATTAAAAGACGCTTACTCCTTGGAAAGAAAGTTATGACCAACCTAGACAGCATATTAAAAAACAGAGACATCACTTTGCCAACAAAGGTCCATCTAGTCAAGGCTATGGTTTTTTCGTAGTAATGTATGGATATGAGAGTTGGACTGTGAAGAAGGCTGAGTGCCAAAGAATTGATGCTTTTTTTTTTTTTGTCAGTCAGCTGATTTTTTTTGTTTTTTTTTTTAATATAAATTTATTTATTTTAATTGGAGGTTAATTACTTTACAATTAAGGAATTGAATTGATGCTTTTGAACTGTGGTGTTGGAGAAGATTCTAGAGGGTCCCTTGGACTGCAAGGAGATCCAACCAGTCCATCCTAAAGGAGATCAGTCCTGGGTGTTCATTGGAAGGACTGATGCTGAAGCTGAAACTCCACCTTGGCCACCTCATGTGAAGAGTTGACTTATTGGAAAAGACTCTGATGCAGGGAGGGATTGGGGGCAGGAAGAGAAGGGGACGACAGAGGATGAGATGGCTGAGTGGCATCACCGACTCGATGCACATGAGTTTGGGTAAACTCCGGGAGTGGGTGATGGAGAGGGAGGCCTGGCGTGCTTCAATTCATGGGGTTGCAAAGAGTCGGACATGACTGAGCAACTGAACTGAACTGATACACCTATTAACAAGCTGCTAATAAGAGAGAGGAAACACCTCAAAACTGAGAGAGTTGCACCAGGCCCCTCACCCACAACATGCATTTTAAGATAGCATTGGCACAAGGTGAGTCATCCCCAGCCATAAAACAATTGCTATGAATCTTGAAGAAAGGCAGATTTCTAAGAAAATACATAGTTTATTAACAAGCTAAGGAAAGACATTTACTTGAGAAAAACGCATTGGTTAGCCCAAGGTTTGAGATAAAGTTAAGTTCAGGTGGAACCAGTCATCGCCATGGTGGAACCAATGGTTCAGGTGGTTCAGGTGGAACCAATTCTGTGTCGCAACACAGAATTAAAAGAAATTTCTTTAATTTTGTGTAGCGGAGGGAAAAAAATGTCTGCCACTTGCAGTTTGTTTCCTCCTGCCTCTTGGGGACCTCTGGCCTTCCTCAGTTCAGTTCAGTTCAGTCACTAAGTTGTGTCCGACTCTACGACCCCATGGACCGCAGCAAGCCAGGCCTCCCTGTCCATCACCAACTCCCAGAGTTTACTCAAACTCATGTCCATTGAGTTGGTGATGCCATCCAATCATCTCATCCTGTCGTCCCCTTCTTCTCCCACCTTCAATCTTTCCAAGCATCAGAGTCTTTTCAAATGAGTCAGTTCTTCGCATCAGGTGGCCAAAGTATTGGAGTTTCAGCTTCAGCATCAGTCCTTCCAATGAATGTTCAGGACTGATTTCCTTTAAATTGACTGGTTGGATCTCCTTGCAGCCCAAGGAACTCTCAAGAGTCTTCTCCAACACCACAGTTCAAAAGCATCACTTCTTTGGCGCTCAGCTTTCTTTATAGTCCAACTCTCACATTCATACATGACTACTGGAAAAATCATAGCTTTGACTACATGGACCTTTGTTAACTAAGTAATGTTTCTCTTTTTTAATATGCTGTCTAGGTTGGTCATAACTTTTCTTCCAAGGAGCAAGCGTCTTTAAATTTCATGGCTGCAGTCACCATCTACAGTGATTTTGGAGCCCCCGAAAATAAAGTCTATCACTGTTTCCATTGTTTTCCCATCTATTTGCCGTAAAGTGTTGGGACCAGAGGCTATGATCTCAGTTTTCTGAATGTTGAGCTTTAAGTCAACTTTTTCACTCTCCTCTTTCACTTTCATCAAGAGGCTCTTTAGTTCCTCTTCACTTTCTGCCATAAGGGTGGTGTCATCTGCATATCTGAGGTTATTGATATTTCTCCTGCCAATCTTGATTCCAGCTTGTGCTTCATCCAGCCCAGCATTTCTCATGACGTGCACTGCATATAAGTTAAATGAGCAGGGTGACAATATACAGCCTTGACATTCTCCTTTTTCTTATTTGGAACCAGTCTGTTGTTACATGTCTAGTTCTAACTGTTGCTTCCTGACCTGCATACAAGTTTCTCAAGAGGCAGTTCAGGTGGTCTGGTATTCCCATCTCTTAAAGAATTTTCCACAGTTTATTGTGATCCACACAGTCAAAGGCTTTGGGATAGTCAATAAAGCAGAAATAGATGTTTTTCTGGAACTCTCTTGCTTTTTCAATGATCCAGCATATATTGGCAATTTGATCTCTGGGTCCTCTGCCTTTTCTAAAACCAGCTTGAACATCAAGAAGTTCATGGTTCACATATTGCTGAAGCTTGGCTCGGAGAATTTTGAGCATTACCTTACTAGCATGTGAGATGAGTGCAATTGTACAGTAGTTTGAGCATTCTTTGGCATTGTCTTTCTTTGGGATTGGAATGAAAACTGACCTTTTCCAGTCCTGTGGCTACTGCTGAGTTTTCCAAATTTGCTGGCATGTTGAATGCAGCACTTTCACAGCATCATCTTTTAGGATTTGAAATAGCTCAACTGGAATTCCATCACCTCCACTAGCTTTGTTTGTAGTGATGCTTTCTAAGGCCCACTTGACTTCATATTCCAGGATGTCTGGCTCTAGGTGAGTGATCACACCATCATGATTATCTGGGTCATGAAATTTTTTTGGTACAGTTCTTCTGTGTTCCCTGCCACCTCTTAATATTTTCTGCTTCTGTTAGGTCCATATCATTTCTGCCTTTTATTGAGCCAATCTTTGCATGAAATGTTCCCTTTGTATCTCTAATTTTCTTGAAGAGATCTTTGGTCTTTCCCATTCTGTTGTTTTCCTCTATTTCTTTGCACTGATCACTGAGGAAGGCTTTCTTATTTCTCTTGCTATTCTTTGGAACTCTGCATTCAGATGGGTATATCTTTCCTTTTCTCCTTTGCTTTTCGCCTCTCTTCTTCTCATAGCTATTTGTAAGGCCTCCCCAGACAGCCATTTTGCTTTTTTGCATTTCTTTTCCTTGGGGGTGGTCTTGATCCCTGTCTTCTGTATAATGTCAGGTACCTCCATCCAGAGTTCATCAGGCACTCTGTCTATCAGGTCTAGTCCCTTGAATCTATTTCTCACTTCCACTGTATAATCATAAGGGGTTTGATTTAGTTCATACCTGAATGGTCTAGTGGTTTTCCCTACTTTCTTCAACTTAAGTCTGAATTTGGCAATAAGGAGTTCATGATCTGAGCCACAGTCAGCTCCCAGTCTTGTTTTTGCTGACTGTATAGAGCTTCTCCATCTTTGGCTGCAAAGAATATAATCAATCTGATTTCAGTGTTGCTTCCTTCATACTGTTCATATTGTTCATGGGGTTCTCAAGGCAAGAATACTTAAGTGGTTTGCCATTCCCTTCTCCAGTGGACCACATTTTGTCAGAACTCTCCACCATGACCTGTCCGCCTTGGGTAGCCCTAAATGGCATGGCTTAGTTTCATTGAGTTATACAAGGCTGTGGTCCATGTGATTAGATTGCTTAGTTTTCTGTGACCGTGGTTTCAGTCTGTCTGCCTTTAATGCCCTCTCTCAGCACCTACCATCTTAGTGGGGTTTCTCTTACCTTGGACTTTGGGTCTCTTTATGGCTGCTCCAGCAAAGCGCAACCACTGCTCCTTACCTTGGACATGACTTATCTCCTTGTGGCCACCACTCCTGACCTTGGACGTGGGGTATGTCCTCTTGGCCGCTGGCTGCTCCAGCTCTTTAGTTTTGTAAACCATGTTGGGCCATGCTCAGTAATTCTTCAATCCAATTTTCTGTTGGGCCATGCTCAGTAATTCTTTAATCCAATTTTCTGTTGATGGGTGGAGCTGCATTCCCTCCCTGCTATTTATCTGGGGCCAAGCTATGGCTTCCCTGGTGGCTCAGAGGTTAAATCATCTGCTTGCAATGCAGGAGACCCGGGTTTGATCCCTGGGTCAGGAAGATCCCCTGGAGAAGGAAATGGCAACTCACTCCAGTATTCCTGCCTGGAGGATCCCATGGATGGAGGAGCCTGGTAGTCTACAGTCCACAGGGTCACAAAGAGTCAGACACGACTGAGTGACTTCACTTCACTCACTAAACTATGGTGGAGGTAATGAAGATAATGGTGACATTCTTCAAAAGATCCCATGTATGTGCTACTATACTCAGTACCCCCAACCCTGCAGCAGGCCATCACTGACCCACGCCTCCGCTGGAGACTCCTTGATGCTCACAGGCAAGTCTAGGTCAGTCTCTTGTGGGGTCACTGCTCCTTTCTTCTGGGTCCTTGTGCTCTCCAAGAGTCTATTTCCCAGTCCTGTTTAAGTTCTGGCAGCTCTGTGGTGGGGTTAATAGCAAACTCCTCCAAGAGGGCTTATGCCATACCTAAGTCTGCTGTACCCAGAGCCCCTGTTCCTATGACATAGAGCAGCCCACTGCTGACCCATACCTCCATAGGAGATGCTCAAACAGTCCTGTCTCATTCTCTATGGTGTCCCTGGATCCTGGTGCACACAAGGCTTGTTTGAGCCCTCGGAGCGTCTCTGGTGGGAATGGGGTTTGAGTGCAAATGCGAATTCACCCCTCCTACCATCTTGCTGGGGCTTATCCTTTGCCCTTGGGCAAGGAGGAGGGGTATCTCCTCACAGCCACTCCAGTGCCTACCATCTTACTGGGGTTTCTCTGACCTTGGACATGGGGTATCTCTTCACAGCCGCTCCATCGCCACGCAGCTGGAGACACACACACACACATATTCTTATACAACAAACTAGAAATATCTTGCACAAAATATTTTGTGCATATTTGTAACATCAGAATTTGTTAGACAGGGACATATTTTTTTGTATAAATAAAACAATCGCTCAAAAAAAGTGTAATAAAATCTTTTGCTCTGCTGACCATCATTGAGTTTTGTTTTGCTTAAGCAGGAATAATATCATGTGTTTATAGTAAAGAGGTGATATAAAGGAAATCATATCACCAGTGAGACCCTCCCATTGAATGCCCTGATTCTCATTTTGGAGAAAAGCTAGATAAAGAGGAAACAGTCAGTGGATGAAGCAACCCCACATCTACATAATGTAGGGTTATTGCTATTAACACTTTGGGTTTGGAAGAGAAAATCCCAATCTTTACACTTTTCTCTAACACTGGGCATGGCCATGGAGCTGTGGCCATGTCCCTTGAGTCAATCTGAGCAAGGCCCAAGAAGTTTCATTTCTAACAAGTCCTGATGTGATGCCACATACTGATTAAGAAACAATACTTTCAGAGTCACTAGTCTACTAAATATAAAAACCCACTATAAATCTATTGTAATTAAGGCTATCTGGACATTGGTGAAAGACTAGACAAACAAGACAGCTGCCATAGAGTGCCCAGAAACACACACACTCTGCCCCCCATTGTTATACACTTAACTTATGAATGAGGGACATCTTTTCTTGAATGCAGCTAACACAGTTGAAAATTCACATGGATCATATGCAAAAATTAGTTCCTGATGAATTACAAACTTACATAGGAAAACCAAAAACTAACAGTTTTAGGAAGTAATATAGAAGAATCTCTTTTTCCTTAAGATAGTAAAGAATTTCCTTAATAAAAAACAGAAAGAAAGCACTAACCATAAAAGAAAATTGTAAATTAGACTATGTTAATATCAAAAGACATCATAGAAGAAAAAGACAAGTAACAGAAGAGTAAAAGATATTTGAAATTCATAAAACCAACAGAACACTCAGATTAAGAGAATATAAAGACCCCTAGAAATCAGTAAGAAAAACAGGCAAAGCTGAGGGTTGAAGGAAATGAGGCTCTCTGAAAAAGAATTCAATAAACATTTCACAATAAGAAGAAAATCTAAATGACGAATAGTCATATGAAAATATGTTGTGTTATGTTAATAATCAGAGAAATTGAAATTAAATCACAATGGGAGGCCTCTGCACACCAACAGATAACAAAAATTAAAGTTCTGGGAATAAATATTAAGGGTTTAAGAAAATATGAAGCAATAAAAAATTATGCTGTTGGTAGAAATATAAATTGGTACAGTCAATTTGGGAAACTTTGCTATCATCTATATAGTACACAACAAAGCAGGGCAAAGGCTAACAGAGTTTTGCCAAGAGAATGCACTGATCATAGCAAACATACTCTCCCACAAGACAAGAGATGACTCTATATGTAAACACCACCAGATGGTCAATACCAAAATCAGATTGATTATATTCTTTGCATCCAAAGGTGGAGAAGCTTTATATAGTCAGTAAAAACAAGACCTGGAGCTGACCATGACTCAGATCATCAGCTCCTTATTGGAAAATTCAGGTTCAAATTGTAGAAAGTAGGGGAAACCACTTGGCCATCCAGGTATGACCTAAGTCAAATCCCTTATGATTATACAGTGGAAGTGATGTATAAATTCAAGGGACTAGATCTGGTGCACAGAGTGCCTGAAGAACTACAGATGGAGGTTCATAACATTGTACAAGAGGTGATGATCAAAACTATCCCCAAGGAAAAGAAATGGAAGAATGCAAAGCAGTCATCTGAGGAGGCCTTAAAAACAACCCTGTATGCAAGACAGCAAAAGAAACACAGATGTATAGAACAGTCTTTTGGACTCTGTGGGAGAGAGAGAGGGTAGGATGATTTGGGAGAAATGGCATTGAAACATGTATAATATCATATATGAAACAAATCACCAGTCCAGGTTTGATGCATGATACTAGATGCTTGGGGCTGGTGCACTGAGATGACCCAGAGGGATGGTATGGGGAGGGAGGAGGGAAGGGAACACGTGTATACCTGTGGTGGATTCATGTTGATGTATGGCAGAACCAATACAATATTGTAAAGTAATTAACCTCCTATTAAAATAAATAAATTTATATTTAAAAAATAGCTTAGAAAGAAGAAAAGCAAAAGGCAAAGGAGAAAGGGAAAGATATACCCAGCTCAGTGCAGAATTCCAGAGAATAGCAAAGAGGTAAGAAAGCCTTAAGTGAACAATGTAAAAAAAGTAGAGGAAAACAATAGAATGAGAAAGACTAGAGTTCTCTCTAAGAAAATTGGAGATACTGAAGGAAAATTTCATGCAAAGATAGGCACAACAGAAGACAAAAATGGCAAGGGCCTAACAGATGCAGAAGAGAATAAGAAAAGGTGGCAGAATACAGAAGAACTGTACAAAAAAGCTCTTAATGACCCAGATAACCATGATGGTGTGTTCACTTACCTAAAACCAGACATCCTGGATTGTGAAGTCAAGTGGGCCTTAGGAAGCATTCCTATGAACAAAGCTAGCAGAGGTGATGGAATTCCAGCTGAGATATTTCAAATCCTAAAAGATGATGCTGTTAAAGTGCTGCACTCATTATGCCAGCAAATTTGGAAAACTCAGCAGTGGCCACAGGACTGGAAAAGATCAGTTTTCATTTCTATTCCATAAAAAGGCAAGCCAAAGTATGTTCAAAAAACTGTACAACTGCACTCATTTCATATGCCAGCAAGAGACTTACAGGTGTACAAGCTAGATTTAAAAAAGGAAGAGGAATCAGAGATCAAACTGCCAACGTATGCAGGATCATAGGAAAAGTAAGGGAATTCCAAAGAAACATCTACTTCTGCTTCATTGACTATGCTAATGCTTTGAAATTGTGGATTGTGAAAAACTGTGGAAAATATTTCAAGAGATGGGAATAGATGAGAATACCAGACCACTTTACCTGCCTCCTGAGGAAGCTGTATGCAGGACAAGAATCAACAGTTAGAACTAGACATGGAACAATGGACAGGTTCAAAATTGGGAAAGGAGTAAGTAAGGGCTGTATATTGTCACCCTGCTTATTTAATTTATATGCAGAGTACATCATGCGAAATGCCAGGCTGGATGAATCATAAGTTGGAACCAAGATTGCCAGGAGAAATATCAATAACCTCAGATATGCAGATGATACTACTTTAAAAGCAGAAAGTGAAGAAAAAGAGCCCCCTGTTGAAGGAGAAAGAGGAGAGTGAAAAAGCTGGCTTAAAACTCAACATTCAAAAAACGAAGTTCATGGCATCTGGTCCCATCACTTTACAGCAAATAGATGAGGAAAATGTGGAAACAGTGTCCGATTTCATTTTCTTGGGCTCCAAAATCAATGCAGACAATGAATGCAGCCACAAAATTAACAGATGCTTGCTCCTTTGAAGAACAGCTATGACAAGCTGAGAGAGTGTATTAAAAAGCAGAGACATCACTTTGCCGACAAAAATCCGTATAGTCAAAGCTATGGTTTTTCCAGTAGTCATGTATGGATGTAAGAGTTGGACCATAAACAAGTCTGAGGGCCTTTGAACTGATGCCTTTGAGCTGTGGTGTTGGAGAAGACTCTTGAGAGCCCCTTGGACTTCAAGAAGATCAAACCAGTCAATCCTAAAGGACTGACCCTGGATATTCATTGGAAGGAGTGGTGCTGAAGCTGAACCCCAATACTTTGGCTACCTGATGTGAAGATCTGATTCTTTGGAAAAGACCCTATGCTGAGTAAGACTGAGGGTAAGAAGAGAAGGGGGCATTAGAAAATTAGATAGTTGGATGGCATCATCGACTCAATGGAGAGTTAGAGAAAATTCCAGGAGATGGTGAAGAACAGGGAAAACTGAAATACTGCACTCCATGGGATTGCAAAGAGTCAGACATGACTTAGTGACTGAACAACAGCAACACATATATTATATATCCTTATATACTTTGAAAAGATGTAGACAATCTGGATATTATGCAGAAGATAGCATTGTCCCACTATATCACTGACACCATGGTAATGGGCCAGAAAACCAGGAATTTGCTAACACTTTGGAGCTTTAGCAAGACACATACAATCCTGAAGTTGGGAGATAAAACACTATGAAAATAAGGGGAACACTTCACATCAGTGTCATTTTTCAGGCCTATGATCTAAGAGAGGAATCAGAAAGCTATGGCTGCAGAGAGTTTTTATAACCAGTTGACACAGGAGAAGAAAGCCTGAATATCATTTACAAGTGGGTCAGCTTGCCGTGTAAGGGCAAGTCAAAAATGAACACTGACTGTGCTCTAGCTCATCAATGGTTGCTTTGTAAGAGAGTCCTCAACTTTAAGCTTTCTCTAGAGATGATCTTGGCTAAAAGAAACATCTTCACCAAAGAAAATGCTACCTTCCAGTACAGCCTACATCCAGTCAGCAGCATGGGGCTATAAAGAACCATACTCCTTAACATCAAAGCTCCACAGTTCCCAGTGGGGTCAGCTGGGATCTTCAGTGGGACTTCATCACAACCCAACTTCTCCCTCTACTCAACCACAGATGTTGATCCCAAAAGCAACCCCAGGAGACTTCCCTGGTGGTCTACTGGATGACGTTTTGCTTCCATTGCAGGGATACCAGTTCCATCGCTGGTCAGGGAACTAGGATTCTGCATGCCATGTGGTGTGGCCACAAGAAAAGATAAAAAAGGCTAAAGCAAGAGTGTGCATGCCCAGTCACTCAGTTGTGTCCAGTGATTTGCAACTCCATAGTCAGTAACCCACCAGCTCCTCTATTAGAATTTTTCAGGCAAGAATACTGGAGTGGGTTGCCATTTCCTCCTCCAAGGGATCTTCCCAACCCAGGAATTGAACTCACATCTCCTGCATTGGCAGTTGGATTCTTTCCTATTGTGTCACCTGGAAAGCCCCACCCAAAAGCACTCCCAAACAAACATTCTGAATGCTAATCTCCATCTCAAATTCTCCTTCCTAGATAACCCATTTCCTATTCACCAAACACACACATACACAATATTATATGACCTCTGATTACCCACAGTTGAGGAAACTATGGGCTTCCCTGGTGGCTCAGAGAGTAAAGAATCAGATGGTAGAGTGTCTAACACTTTACTTAAAGCATGTCCTGGAGATTTCATGCTAAGCTTAAAAGGCTCTGAAAATAGCCTCTGTCTTCAGAAGGGCTTCTCAGGAGTCCCCTGCCCCCTTGAGGGCAGTTGCACTCAATTTTGCTGCCACACTGTGATTTCTGTACCTAGAGAAGTCACAGAGCAAACTCATAGGGGGGCAGGTTGTAATAACCACATCATAGCTCCCTGATTAACAAGGACCCAGAGAAGGTCAGGAGAGTTGAGCTCAAACCCCCAGAAAGCTAGCAGACAGGTTTCCCCAACCAAGAGAGTTCCTGCCACAGTGAGTGTGAGCAGTTCTGCCTTCTATGATGAGAAATAGAGAAAAATTGAAAAGTACTGAGACATCCAGTATCATGCATTGAACCTGGACTGGCAATTCATTTCATATATGATATTATACATGTTTCAATGCCATTCTCCCAGAGGGATGGTATGGGGAGGGAGGAGGGAGGGGGGTTCAGGCTGAGGAACATGTGTATACCTGTGGCAGATTCATGTTGATGTATGGCAAAACCAATACAATATTGTAAAGTAATTAACCTCCAATTAAAATAAATAAATTTACATTTAAAAAAGTACTGAGACAGAGGTTGAGAAAGAAACAGGGATGTGAGGCAGTATCAAGAAAATGCTTGACCCATTTAGAACCTAGAGCAACCTGCTCTTTGTCCTTCCTCTCTACTTTTGTTGCATATAACTGGCTAAAGGTCAAAAAGATCATCTTTCTGATATGTGAACTTAACCAATTTGGTATAGGAAGAAGAACAGATTAAAAAAAAAAACTGGGCAAGATGAGAAGATATCTGGATATGAAAAGTGATCAGTAGACTGACTACCCGCCTAAACAGTCATCTCAATCAGGTACTTATTTCAGCCTCAATATTCAGTTTTGAATTTAATTCCATTCCAAACAATCACATGGACACTGTATAAAACAGAGTTCAGCCTAACATGTAAGACTAACTTTGTATGTAATGACCACCCTATTTTACTACTGGGCCAGGGTATGTTGTTATCCCATTGTTCTTGAGGAATCAGGTCCCCAGTGAGTGGATAGGGGGAACTCAGTAGAAAAGAAAAAAGTTTCCCCTCATAGACACATCCCAGGCTTTTAGAATGATTTCCTCAAATTCTCATTTTTTTTTTAGAATTGTTTTTTTCTTTTTTTAAATATAAATTTATTTATTTTAATTGGAGGTTAATTACTTTACAATATTGTATTGCTTTTGCCATACATAAACCTGCATCCGCCACTCATTTTCAAAATTTCATTCCATTTTTTTAAAGTACTCAGTGTAGATGAGCACAGGAGACCCAATCTTACTTCACCATTTTGAATCTTTTTCATCTCAAAATCCCCAGGCATTCCCTTCATGAACAACGTTTTTTGAGGATGTATGTTTTATAAACCCCACTTATACATGCTATTTTATTATATTTTTAGAATACCTAAGATTGTTCAGTGATCAAGTAATGAAAGTCAGCACAAGCCCCCACGTTCTGCTCCCAAGCTCAGTGCACTTTCTACTAAACTCTCAATCACATACACATTTAATGTTCCAGCCATCAAAGACCAAATTCTCCCTTATTGTTGCCAATGAATCTTGCCTGTTAGAATTATCAAATTCTACAATCTGTCCAACACAGAAAACATAGATTTCCCATTGTAACAGCAAAGGTATGTTCTTAATGTGGGACAAAAAAACATTTAAAGAAAAAAAATATGTGTATATGTCAAAATAGAAAATAACTAAACTGGGAAAAATAGATCTTCAGCATGATTGTTTCAGAGGTATACTTGTATATGTAAGGTGAGTGTGGAGAAACAGAAAGCGAGCCAGGTAGTCAGGCAAGAAAATGGAAATTGATTACAGGGAAATGAGAGGGTGACTGGCCCTTGAGGAGAACCAGCATCCTCCCTTTTTGATGGGTTCTTTCTTATACCCTGCCAATGAAAAATTCTCTGAAGGGATGGTTAATTTTTAGCCTGTAGCTAGCTGAGTCCTGCAGTCACTTAGCGAGAGGTTTGGAATCTGGTAGTTTCATAGCCTTGAGAAGGGAGCCGCCAGTGGGAAAACAGAACGTCCTTTGGGCAATTTGGTCAGTCTCAAGGATCACTGTGATTTTATTCTTTGTTTGCAAGGTCAACATAATGAACCATGTTAACAATGAACTCCCATGTAAGCCCTTATCAATTTAGTTTTATGAAAATATGAAAAAAATGGCATAGTGGTTAAGTTTTGAGACTTAGAGTTAATTTAGAGTTTGATTCCTGTGTCTCCTATATACTTGATGTATGGCCTATTACTTTGCCTCTATATCTGTTTCCTCATTGGAAACAAAATGAGAAGAATAATAGTTTAGCCTGACAAGGTTGTCATGAGAATTAAAGTACATCCTATATGAAGGAAGTGCTTAATTACAGTTCACTCTCAGATTATTCAAAGCATGGACAAAAGTACCATCTAAAAAGGTGTTGTAAACTTACAACCAAGTTTATTTGACCATTAGAGCATTAGAGTATGAGAGCTAGAGTTGTTTTAATTATCAGATTCATTGATTTTGAGAACATGAACAAATGCTTGGTTGAGGAAAAAGTCACTGGCAATGATGATACTGGGGAGAAGACAGTGGCGTCAAATGTTTACTGTGTTCCTGGCACCATTCTAAGTGCTTTAAGCACAAGCTATTGTGAAAACCTCATAAAAATCATATAGAGTAACTACTGTTCTGTGTACTCAGATGTTCAGTTGTATCCAACTCTTTGCAACCCCATGGACTGTAGCCAGCCAGGCTCCTCTGTTCACGGGATTCTCCTTGCAAAAATACTTGAGTGGGTTGCCATTTCCTTCTCCAGAGAATCTTCCTGGCACAGGGATCAAAACCACATTTCCTGCGCTTCCTGGATTGGTGGGCAGATTCTTTACCACTAACACCACCTGGGAGATTCGCAGGGTAAATATTAGTATGCTCTATTTGCAGATGAGAAAACTGAAGTTTCAAGATATTTAATAACTTGCCCGATAATAGCCAGCTCGAAAGTAAGCATTTAATTGTTGCATGAATGAAATGGATGGATGGATGATTCTCGGAACTGCTATTAAAAAAATACCTATCCAATGAGCCCTTTCTCACTTTCTGGATGAAAAATTTGAAACACTTTGTGAACATGAGGGTATTTGAATCAATATTGATCACGGTAGCATAAACCTAGAGGACATCTAGAGAAACGTGTTAAATCAAGTGTGCTGCATATCTGCAATGGAAAAAGTCTTAATTAAAGAAGCAGAACATAGATAGTTCTCCAAAAAAAATGTGTGTAAAGAGAGAAAAACAGAATGAGGTACATGCCACAGCATTATTAAAGTAAATGGAATAAAAGAACACACGTAAAGCAATAGTGTATGTTTTTCAAGGAGATGCCTGCATGTGTGTTCTGTTGCTTCAGTTGTGTCTGAATCTTTGCAATCCCATGGACTGTAGTCCACCAGGCTCCTCTATTGGGGGCCAGTGTGAGGAACTCCGCCCATGGCAAAGGTCATGAGGAAGGAGGCTTGGCATACGCAAAGGCGTGATCAAGCCTCAGGAAACCCCCTGTTCCTGAGAATCTACCCCAAAACCAGAGTCTGTTTTATGCTCTCGTCTCCACCTCTGACTTTACGGGGGGCTCTCCCCCATAACCTTTTCTCTTGGAGAAGGAGTTAACTTGCAGCTCCAAGGCAATAAAAATTCTTGGGCGTGACAAGAGTGTTTCAGCTTATGGACTCCTCTGAAGGTTATCTAGCCCGCCTGTATAGGTTCCTCCCACCACATGTGATTGTTTACAGCCTCCCAACCTGAGAGGCACGAGCTGTTTTAGACTTACTAAAGGCAAATTCTTTTGGGGAGTTAGAAATTATTAGTATAGTGGGTTGGTTAGGAATTATATTGGTGAAGGGTTTTTCATTTGTTGTGTCAATAATTGCTGCTAATTCCCTGCTCTGGGTGGGACAAGGATGTCTCAGGTCAAACCTCTCTGCTGACAGACTAGCTTGTGTGACAGGATTATCCATACTCAGCCACGTGATTGTTTACTACCTCTTAACCATAAACAGCACAGAGAGTTTTGGAGTATTTTGAGACTCTTAATTAGCAGAGGGCTTTTTCTTCTCATTGAGTCAATGATTGCCGCCAGGCCTCCATATCCTTAGGCACCTGTGAACATATTAATCAATGTATTTGGAATATAGAAAAGGAAATATAGTAGTTTTTTATGTTAGCAATACTAGACTTTTTGAGTTAATGGATTTTCTCTTTTGTAATAGATCACTGTGTCCTTGTTATGTAAAAGTGTAACTTTATCGCTATCTTAAGACTAAATAGATCTTAAAGGGAGCATTGATGAAAGGATTTTCATTTGTTGGGCTGATGTTTGCTGCTAAATCTCCATATTCCCTGCCCGTATAATGAATATAACTAACATATAGGAGAAATAAGTATTAACCTTTAAGCATATAGGAGAGATAGGTATTAACCTTTAAGATTAATCCTGTTAACCTTGGGTTAAATAAATTCCTTTCTTGATTGTAACTCACTACACCCTCACCCTATAGGAATGCAACTTTATCTGGAGGGTGGTGCCTGGTTTAAGAAAAAAAAAACACCCTTGGAAGAAAAAAGGTTTTTGGTTATCAGAAAGAAAGGATCATAGAATGTCAGCAGGTCTCACTCATGGCCAGAAGATGATGTAATATCCCTAAGACCCCCATGTGACTCTGTATTCATCCCTATATGTAACAAAAGGTATATAAGCAAACCCAAAAATAAAGAAATCGGATCAGTTTCCGGAAAGACTGATTCCACCATGTCGCTTCTTTCTTGCTCCCGTTTCTCTGGCTGAATTCAGCCTCTTTTCTCCACTAAA
Organism: Oryx dammah; assembly: GCF_014754425.2. Classification (NCBI taxonomy): domain Eukaryota; kingdom Metazoa; phylum Chordata; class Mammalia; order Artiodactyla; family Bovidae; genus Oryx; species Oryx dammah. The sequence goes on along the minus strand of NW_024070209.1, from coordinate 92,476,819 downwards.
TCTCCTACTACACTATCCGTTTCTAATCTCTCTATATATCTGTAATTAAATATGTATTTTTCCAAAGATGCCGACGCCATCCTCACTTTCGAATTCCCTGGATCCACCGGGGCTGGACCCCGGCACTCCTCTGTCTGTAGCATTTCCCAGGCAAGAATACTGGAATGGGTTGCCATTTTTTTCCACTGGGGGATCGCCCCAACCCAGGGATCAAATCCAAATCTCCTTCATCTCCAGCACTGCAGACATATTCCTTACTCTCAGCCACTAGGGAAGCCCTTTCAAGCTATAAACACAGATCAAGAAACAAGTGGTTGATGGAATTATAGGACGTGCTTGCTTAACAGTTGGAGGCCCAAGATGTAGCAACATGATTAAGTTTAAGGAGCTTGAGGGAAAATTAAGTAACAAAGTCAATATAAGAATAAAGATTTGTATGGACTGTTAGTATAATTTGATGTTCTCTAGGAAGTATTAGCTTCTAAATAAGTGCCTCTGAGGGTAAAACAAGCCCAGCAGTAAAACTTTGTTGGCTTAGGTCTATTATTCCTTTGATTTCCCTGTTGATTATTTTTATCAAGCCCCCTTTTTGGAAAGGAAATTCAAAGATAATTTTAATGTGCCACTACTGAAAAGTTGATTTTATATATAGAGAAAAATCAAACCACCTTATCTGAAATAATAAATTCCCCACCTTATTTCTGTCTATCTCTATACCCTTATGTGGCTTTATTTCTCTTTATAAAATGCAGAACTAGCTGATGACAGATAGATAGATCCATAGACAGATAGAAAGATAAATGGATATGCAGACAGATAGATCTTCCATTAAAATGCCAGGCCCACAAACAAGTCTGACTATGTCACGTTCACAATTGTTTCCCCACTCCCAGAATATTTTTGCAGAATACGTCCTCAGTAATCAGTTGTTTCTAGATTTAAGGAGGGAGGGGGTTCAGGATGGGGAACACGTGTATACCTGTGGCGGATTCATGTTGATGTATGGCGAAAGCAATACAATATTGTGAAGTAATTAACCTCCAATTAAAATAAATAAATTTATATTTAAAAAAAGTAAACTAATGAAGGTTCAACTATGCTCTTCCTCAAAAGTTCTTGCTATCAACACAAGAAGCATGAGAAGTCTTAGAGTTGAGAAGGAAGGGCAAGTTCAAGGACCACAAAAGTGACAAGTTGCCTCTGTGGCAGCTAATCACAACCCTATAGGTAGAAAATGAAGGTAGAAAGAAGCACAGGCTTGTTGGCTTGTTGATGCTTTCAGTCATGGAGATATGTATTACATTGTAGGAATCTTCTCTGTTTTAGTTGGCTCCATGATCATGGAAAGACTCAACCAAACCAGCAGTGTCTCTGAGTTCATATTCCTGGGACTCTCTTCCTAGCCTTAGGACCAGAAGCCACTCTTCATTCTCTTCCTCACCATGTACCTGGTCACTGTAACAGGGAGCCTGCTCACCATCCTGGCCATCAGCTCTGACCCCCAACTTTATATCCCCATGTATTTTTTCTTGAGTGTCCTGTCTTTCACTAACATTTGCTTCACAACAAGCATTGTCCCCAAGATGGTAGTTGATTTCCGATCAGAGAAGAAAACCGTATCCTATGCTGAATGTCTGACCCAGATGTATTTTATATATGCCTTTGGTGACATTCAGTTCAGTTCAATCGCTCAGTCGTGTCTGACTCTTTGCGACCCCATGAATCCCAGCACGCCAGGCCTCCCTGTCCATCACCAACTCCCGGAGTTCACTCAGACTCACATCCATCGAGTCAGTGATGCCATCCAGCCATCTCATCCTCTGTCATCCCCTTCCCCTCCTGCCCCCAATCCCTCCCAGCATCAGAGTCTTTGCCAATGAGTCAACTCTTTGCATGAGGTGGCCAAATTACTGGAGTTTCAGCTTTAGCATATTCCTTCCAAAGAAATCCCAGGGTTGATCTCCTGCAGAATGGACTGGTTGGATCTCCTTGCAGTCCAAGGGACCCTCAAGAGTCTTCTCCAGCACCATAGTTCAAACACATCAATTCTTTGGCGCTCAGCTTTCTTCACAGGCCAACTCTCACATCCATACATGACCACAGGAAAAACCATAGCCTTGACTAGACGGACCTTATTCGGTAAAGTAATGTCTCTGCTTTTGAATATACTATCTAGGTTGGCCATAACTTTTCTTTCAAGGAGTAAGCGTCTTTTAATTTCATGGCTGCAGTCACCATCTGCAGTGATTTTGGAGCCCAAAAAAATAAAGTCTGACACTGTTTCCACTGTTTCCCCATCTATTTTTCATGAAGTGATGGGACCAGATGCCATGATCTTCGTTTTCTGAATGTTGAGCTTTAAGCCAACTTTTTCACTCTCCTCTTTCACTTTCATCAAGAGGCTTTTTAGCTCCTCTTCACTTTCTGCCATAAGGGTGGTGTCATCTGCATATCTGAGGTTATTGATATTTCTCCCAGCAATCTTGATTCCAGCTGGTGTTTCTTCCAGCCCAGCGTTTCTCATGATGTACTCTGCATAGAAGTTAAATAAGCAGAGTGACAATATACAGCCTTGACGTACTCCTTTCCCTATTTGGAACCAATCTGTTGTTCCATGTCCACTTCTAACTGTTGCTTCCTGACCTGCATACAGATTCCTCAAGAGGCAGGTTAGGTGGTCTAGTATTCCCATCTCTCTCAGAATTTTCCACAGTTTATTGTGATCCACACAGTCAAAGGCTTTGGCATAGTCAACAAAGCAGAAATAGATGTTTTTCTGGAACTCTCTTGCTTTTTCCATGATCCAGCAGATGTTGGCAATTTGATCTCTGGTTCCTCTGCCTTTTCTAAAACCAGCTTGAACATCAGGGAGTTCATGGTTCACACATTGCTGAAGTCTGGCTTGGTTGGCAGCTGTCTTCTGGCAGTCATGGCCTTTGACCCTTATGTGGCCATCTGTGACCCCTTGCACTATGTCACCATCATGAGCCACCACCGCTGTGTCCTGCTGGTGGCCTTCTCCTGCTCATTGCCTCACCACCACTCACTCCTACACATACTTTTGTTGAATCAGCTCAACTTCTGTGACTCCAGTGTTGTCCACCACTTCCTCTGTGACATCAACCCCCTGCTGAAATTGTCCTGCTCCTCCATATTTGTCAATGATCTCACAATAAAGACAGAAGGACTGGTGTTTTGGTGACCCCCTTCTTATGCATTGTTTTCTCGTATGTGTGAATCCTTGTAGCAATTCTCAGGGTCCCCTCAGCTGCAGGGAAATGCAAAGCCTTAACCTGTGGCTCCCACTTTACTGTGGTGATTCTGTTTTATGGAAGCATCTTTTATGTCTATTTACAGCCCTTGTCCAGCTACACTGTTCGGGACCGAGTGGCTACAATAGTCAACGTGGTCCTGTCCTCCATGCTCAACCCTTTCATCTATAGTTTGAGAAACAAAGACATGAAGAGGGGCCTGGGGAAGCTGATGGGCAGGAGGAAATCCTATCCAGAATCTTTCTGGACGTGTTCATAGGTTTTGCTGCTGGTTTCTGATACACGCAACAAACTCTTGTAAGTCAGCAGGTATGACTCACACGTGGCATAGATGTTGAAATGTGCCCACTTGTTTACACATACAACCATCAACCATGGAGACTTTGTGATGATTCAGTATCAGGATCCAGGTCTACCAGAATCTTGACTTCCAGTTTTCATATATCTACATCTCTCTTCCTACCTTCCTCTTCTTCAGGAAACCACATCTTTATTTGCTTTAAGTGCTGTTGAAACCTTTGTCTTTACCCCAAATTTCCTGTGACTGATTTACATCTGTTCAATGACTTTTGATTCCCTTTATATCCTTCTGCTTTTAGTGAAATTTCTGTGATGAACTAATTTGTTGAAAATCATTGCAGTGATTTAGTAAAAAGAAGCAGTTAGACAGAGATTGACAAGATTGAGATCTTATAAAACTGAAACTTCCATCAAGTGAGGAATGTGTCTGTTCCAACAGTTATACATGGATTGTGCCTCTTCCTTCTTCCATATTTTTGACAACAGGATGTTCTGGGCTCTGTAGTGATCAAAAGTTCAACTCTTAGCCCTGCTTAGTTAAGTGACCTATTAGTTCAGCACACAACTGCCCTGATAATCAGGCCAGGGTGCATGAGGCTGAGTTGCCTCTGGCTCTCTAGTCATCTGGTATCTGTGCCTCAAGGCACTGGTCTTGGCCCCTCTCTTAGCTTCAGTTCCCCTTAGAGATTCCCCTATTGCCACCATCATAACCATCCACATCTGTCTGCTTCCCAGGGAAAGAGTTGTATGTACTTAGAATTATTCTCAGCAGCTTTTGAGCAGAGACTTACAACTCATATGTGAACACTGAAGGCAGATATAACTAAGAGCTCCGGTACCATGCAGAGATATATCAGGCTGCTCTGGGAAGCAGAGTCATCTAGGCAAGGACTTTATTCTCTTCATTTTTGTTTCATCTTTTATTCTCCATTATTTACTCTGTGATGTTAGGCTTTATTTCATAACAGTATTTTATCATTTATTAATACTATTCTCCTACCTTCTTCCCAGGGTTATTATTCAGTAGGTCACATGTGGGGCTTGTGAATCTGCACTTTAATAAGCTACTCCTAGAGAAAACTAACCAGGACTTTTTTTTAAATTGTATTTATTTTATTTGTTTATTTTTTGGTGTGCTGGGTCTTCGTTGCTGCATGGGCTTTCTCCAGTTGCTGTGAATAAGACTACTCTTCCTCTGTGCAGGGGCTTCTCACTGTGGTGGCTTCTCTTGTTGCAGAGCATGGACTCTAGGTGCACACAGGTTCAGTAATTGTAGAGCACAGTCTCAGTTGCTCTGCAGCATGTGGAATCTTCTTGGACCAGGACTCAAATCCATGTTCCCTGCTTTGGCATGTGGATTCTCAACCACTGGAACCACCAAGGAAAACTCTAAACTGGTCTTTTTGTGAGAAGCTTCATAACTGAAAATTTCTGATCACTCCTTATGTCCCATTGTTCGAATTTCTTAAACCCATGCCTCTAGTAATACTCTATGAACTGTATAAAGCTACATGTAAAGAGACCCTCGCTGCTTCCAGTATTATTTATGAAAGTAAAAAATTAGAAAAATTAGAAACAACCAGATGTCCATCAATAGGGAATTAGATAAATAATGGTGTCCTTTTTCCATAGAAAGAATATGTAATAGTTACAAATAATGAGATGTATATCTATTACTGACCTGAAAAGCTCTTATGAATACAAAACAAAATGTTTAAGAGAAAGCTTGTTAAGATAAATATATATGAATGTGTATATACACTTGAGTATATATAAGTGGATATGTTTGTGCTACTGTAAGATTATTAATATATGCTACTAATATATTAAGAAAAAAATCATCCTATTAAAAATAGTTAACTCAACATCATAAAATTGTGTATGAGGTATGTTGTTGGATTTAATGTTTGAATATATTGTTTCCTTATTTCTGGATAAAAAGTAAATTAATAACCTGTATTAAATTTTTTAATAAAATATTTAAATCTAGGGAAGAACAATGGACTAAGAACAATGGACTAATAATGTTTGCTTTTTAGTTCATGCATATTTGTATTGTTGGAATTTGTTGAAGGGACATGTATTTTTTGTCTAATTAAAGCATAATCACTACGACAATTGTAACAAAATCTGCTGCTCTTCTGTTCATCTTCATCATTTTTATTTTGTTTAATACATTTTGAATTTATTTTTCTGTATGGTGTTAGAAAGTGTTCTAGTTTCATTCTTTTACAAGTGGTTGACCAGTTTTCCCAGCACCATTTGTTAAAGAGATTGTCTTTTCTCTATTGTATATTCCTGCCTCCTTTGTCAAAGATAAGGTGTCCATGGGTGAGTGGATTTATCTCTAGGCTTCCTATTTTGTTCCATTGATCTATATTTCTGTCTTTGTGCCAGGACCATACTGTCTTGATGACTGTATCTTTGTAGTATTTGTTGCTGTATTTTGCTTAAACAGCAATAATGTCATGCCAGCATAGAAAAGAGGAGATATAAAGGAAGTCAGATCAGTAAAGGGACCCTCCATTCAGTGTCCTGATTCTCATACTGGGAGAAACTAAATAAAGATGAAACACTTGGTGCATGCAGCAATCACAACTCACACAACGTAGAGTTATCAGCATCAACACTTTGGCTTTGGAAGAGAAAATCTTGATCTTCACACTTTTCTTCAAGACTAAGCATGACCATGGACCTATGACTATGTCCCCTGAGTCAGTTTGAGTGAAGTCCAAGAATGTTCATTTCAAACAAGTCTTCAGGTGATGTGACATACTAAGAAACAATACCGTGAGAATCACTAGTCTGCCAGACATCAAGGCTCACTATATACTTATGGTAATTAAGGCTTTGTGGATACTGGTGAAGGGCTAGACAACAAGACAGCTAGCATATGATCGAGAACCCAGAAATACACCCACACGTTGGTATACACTTGACTTATGAAGGAGGCACTGAAGAGCATCTTTTCATGAATGGAGCTAAGAGTGTTGGACATTCACATGGAAAAATAAAACTGGATTTCTACCACACACCATATGCAAAACTTAACCCCTGATGAATTACAAACTTACATGTGAAAGTTCAGTTCAGTTCAGTCGCTCAGTCATGTCCGATTCTTCGCGACCCCATGAATCGCAGCTCGCCAGGCCTCCCTGTCCATCACCATCTCCCGGAGTTCACTCAGACTCACATCCATCGAGTCAGTGATGCCATCCAGCCATCTCATCCTCGGTCGTCCCCTTCTCCTGCCCCCAATCCCTCCCAGCATCAGAGTCTTTTCCAATGAGTCAACTCTTCTCATGAGGTGGCCAACGTACTGGAGTTTCAACTTTAGCATCATTCCTTCCAAAGAAATCCCAGGGTTGATCTCCTCCAGAATGGACTGGTTGGATCTCCCTGCAGTCCAAGGGATCCTCAAGAGTCTTCTGCAACACCATAGTTCAAAAGCATCAATTCTTCAGCACTCAGCCTTCTTCACAGTCCAACTTTCACATCTATATATGACCACAGGAAAAACCATAGCCTTGACTAGACGGACCTTAGTCAGCAAAGTAATGTCTCTGCTTTTGAATATACTATCTAAGTTGGCCATAACTTTTCTTTCAAGGAGTAAGCGTCTTTTAATTTCATGGCTGCAATCACCATCTGCAGTGAAGCTATTAGTTTTGAGAATATAATATAGGAGACTATCTTTGTCTTCTTAAGATAGAAAAATGTTTCTTCAATAAGAAACAGAAAGAAAGCACTAACCGTAAAAGAAAATAGTAAACTGTGTTAAAACCAAAGTACATCATAGAAGAAAAAGACAAATAACAGAATGGTAAATTATATTTGAAATTCACAAAACCAATAAAACACTCAGATTAAGAGTATATAAATATCCCAAGAAATCAGCAAGAAAAGCAGTCAGAGCCAGGAGTTGAGGGGGATGGGCATTCATGAAAAAGAATTGAATAAACATTTCACAAAAGAGAAGGAAATCTAAATGACCAATAATCATGAAAAGATGCTACATTTCATTAATAATCAGAGAAATTTAAATTGAATCACAATGGGAAGCCATTGCACACCAATAGATTACAAAAATTAGAATTCTGAGGATACTATTAAGGGTTTAAAAAATATTTAGAAATATAAAGTTGTGCTCTAGTATGTGAGTGTGTTAGTTGCTCAGTCGTTCCAACTCTTCATGATCCCATGGACTGTAACCCATCAGTCTACTTTGCCCATGAAATTTTCCAGGCAAGAGTACTGGAGTGGGTTGCCACTCCCTTCTCCAGGGGATCTCCCTGACCAGGGATTGAACTTTGGTCTTGTGCACTGCAGGCAGATTCTTTACCATATGATCCACCAGGCAAGTAGAAATATAAATTGGTGCAGTCAATTTGGGAAACAATTTGTTATCATCTTTATAGTATAGATAAAGATACAGTATGGTGACTCGGGTTAACAAGACTGTGTTATATATTTGAAGTTGTTATAACAACAGATTTTAAAAGTTGTCACTACAAAAATCATAACTATGTATGTTAACTATCATTATTGTGGTAATCATTTTGTAATAAAAACATCTATCGAATCACTGTGTTGGACACCTTAAGCAGTGTTATGTGTCCATTATATCTCAATACAGCTGGAAAAAATAAATGATACTTGTCAAGAGGATGAATGAACAGAAAGAAAGACACATGAATAGTAAGTGGAGGAGACAAGACCCAAAGCCAAGACTTTCTATCTCTACATTATTTACTCTTAATATGTAGACTCAAGTTTTAAAACTAAACTCACCACTAAGGAAAAGTACACATGGGTATTGCATGAGGCAGTGGTTTATTTTGAGGGCAGTAGCCAAATCCTATAACTTTGCTATGGATGATGTTCACCAAAATACACCAGATTTTCTTTATAAAATTCAAAAGGAAATTTTCTCTCATATTTTCATGCCAAGAAGCCGTGTTATCCTCATTTAGTAAAGGAAGAACCTGAGGTTTCTATAGGCTAAGTAACTTCTTAAACGTAACTACTAACAGAAAAGGGCAGTATGCTAATAAATATCTCTTTTCCTCCACACTAAAAATCGGGATTTCTTTGGAGGGAATGATGCTGAAGCTGAAACTCCAGTACTTTGGCCACCTCATCCGAAGAGTTGACTCATTGGAAAAGACTCTGATGCTGGGAGGGACTGGGGGCAGGAGGAGAAGGGGACAACAGAGGATGAGATGGCTGGATGGCATCACTGACTCGATGGACGCGAGTCTGAGTGAACTCCGGGAGTTGGTGATAGACAGGGAGGACTGGTGTGCTGCGATTCATGAGGTCGCAAAGAGTCAGACACGACTGAGCAACTGAACTGAACTGAACTGAAACATCAAACACTTCTCTAAGACTAAATTCTGAAAACACATGCATTTTTATCCAGTGCCCATTTGTTACATATGACAATATCCTTTGCATGGCTCTGGGTTTTAAACATATATTCACATTAACTGCATACCACATGGAAAAATGTCTAGTCCACATGCCAACCCAGATACTGGAAAGCACAGACATTGAAAGCACAGAGATCTACCAGTGCTTTCCCCAAAAGCGTTCACCTTCCAATATATTAACCTATGACCTGCCAGGATCTAGAATACACCTTGGTCCACATTGAATCTCCTAAAATAAAAATATTCATCCCCATGAGTATTGTCCATATAAAACATAGTTGGGGAAGCTGAAGAATGTCCATGAGATAGTGCACTAAGATTCAGAACATCTGACATTAGTCCCAACATCTGAACAGGAAATCTCAAGGGTCCCCTGTCCCCTTGGAGTCAGCAGTGCCGGCTGTGATTACCATTCTGCTTTCTCTGCCTACAGGGATCCCAGGACAAACTCTCCAGAGAGGTCAGCACACCTCAACTCCCTCAGCCTAACAAGCACCTCAGAGGCCAGCTGAGCAGATCTGAAATTCTTGAGAAGCTGGCTGGGCTTCCACAGTCAGGAGAGTCCTCCCACTTGAGTCAGAGCATCTCTGCCTTCTGAGATCTGGAGCTGGCAGAAGCAGCAGTGAACCACGGACCAGGTGTTAGGAAAGAAGTGGGAGCTGAGGTTAGGGAAGGGAAACGTGTTATCCCTTTGGAGTAGTATATCAGCTCCTCCTCCATCCCTGCTTCTCTCCTTGTAGATCTGTCCAGAAGCTCAAGGGAGACACATGCAGAAGCTGAACTTTGGCTGAGAAGCAGACTTGACCT
>NW_024070209.1:92420462-92466998 GCF_014754425.2 Oryx dammah | reverse complement strand
CCCAACTGCACACCCCCATGTATTTCTTTTTGAGTTTCCTGTCTTTCACTGACATTTGCTTCACAACAACCATTGTCCCCAGGATGCTGGTGAACTTTCTGTCACATAAGACGATCTCCTATGCTGGGTGTCTGACCCAGATGTATTTTATATATGCCTTGGGCAACACTGACAGTTGGCTTCTAGTAGTCATGGCCTTTGACCGCTATGTGGCCATCTGTGACCCCTTCCACTATGTCACCATCATGAGTCACCGCCACTGTGTCCTGATGGTGGCCTTCTCCTGCTCATTGCCTCACTTCCACTCCCTCCTACACACACTTCTACTGAATCACCTCACTTTCTGTGACTCCAATATTATCCATCATTTTCTCTGTGACCTCAGCCCTCTGATGAAATTATCCTGCTCCTCCACATTTGTCAATGAAATTGTGTTAATGACAGAAGCATCTGCCTTTTTGGTGACTCCTTTTCTATGCATTGCTTTTTCTTACATACGAATCCTCATCACGGTTCTCAAAATTCCCTCAGCTGCTCGGAAACACAAAGCCTTCTCCACGTGTGGGTCTCACCTCACTGTGGTAACACTCTTTTATGGAAGCATCTTCTATGTCTATTTACAGCCTGTGTCCACCTACACTGTCAGGGACCATGTGGCAACAATTGTCTACACAGTTCTGTCCTCCATGCTCAATCCTTTTATCTACAGCTTAAGAAACAAAGACCTGAAACAGGGTCTGAGGAAGCTGGTGGGCAGGAGGAAACCTCAGGCAGCACCCCCTTGATGAACACACAAGGGAATCTTCCCCATGTGAATCTGGTTTCTATTGGGTCCTGGTGAACAAGCAAGCTCTTGGAGGTTAACATTTTTAACCCATGTGAGAATAGGCATTGTGGTCAATTACATCCATTGAAGAAGACCCATTATTTGATTTTGCTTCTGCTTAAATCATGATGTTCTTCCTCACTGTTTCTCCTCTTTCCTATGAAGATTCACCACATTGCATCTTCCAGATGAGATGCTTTAAACCAATCTTTTTCCCACAGATATTTCCTGAACAAATTTCTCGTTTCAAGACTTATCCTCCAAAATCCTTCCCATTTCAGTATATTGCTAAAAATAATTACTCAATTTGTAGCTGTTGGATGCCTTTGCAAACATTTGAAAGGGGAGATGGAAGAAGAGGAGGAGGAGAAATAGTACATTTTAGCTAACTTTCACTTTGAATATTTTTATAATTCCTCACTTTTGTCATTCAAATATATTTTCTTGTTTAAAACTTAAGTTTTTTCACTTTTTCTCCTCTTAGTTTTTCTATTCCTCCCTTATTATATTGCTATGACTTTATTTCTTTTCAATTTCTTCATTTTTAACCAAACAACTAAAAATTGCTAATGACCCAAAAGAATAAGAATCAAGAAATTATCCATTCCACAGGGGGAATGCTGAAACCTTTCTTCCTTCCATCTACCATTAAAGTATATTTGCTTTTTTTTAACAGCATCATCTTTAAGGATTTTATTTATTTATTTTCTGTTTTTAATATAAATTTATTTATTTTAATTGGAGGTTAATTACACCAATACAATATTGTAAAGTATGTTTTAAAATATATAATTTAATACTTATTCTAGAAACTTCAAGTCTTAAGAACCTCACAGAAATATTGCCATAACCGTTATGTTGAGTATAGAGATTTTATTTGAGTGACTTAGTTTTTGATATAAAAATAGGCCCAAAACATAAAATCTTATCGATAGGAAATAAATCAATTATGATTAATTGCATTATTGTTTTAATGCATAAGGGCTGTAGTAGATGGAGAATGGGAGACATTTGTGTTTCAAAAAATACTGTGCATCCATAAAAAGATAGGAGTCTGATCTTCAAAGCAGAAAACTTTTCCACCCCATCATAATAAAATAGCGCAAACTCCAAGTAGCAGACAGATTATATAGTGACTTATTTGGTAATTGTTGTTCAGTTGCTAAGTCATGTTTGACTCTGCCACCCCATGACCTGCAGCATGTCAGGCTTCCCTGTCCTTCACTGTCTTCTGGTGTTTGCTCAAACTCACCTCCATTGAGTAGGTGATTCCATCCAATCTTCTCTTTCTCTGTCACCCCCTTCTCCTCCTGCCCTCCATCTTTCCCAACATCAGTTTTTTCCAGTGAGTCAGGTCTTTGCATCAGGTGGCCAAAGTATTGGAGCTTCAGCTTCAGTATCAGTCCTTCCAATGAATAGTCAGGGTTGATTTCCTTTAGGATGGACTGGTTTGATCTCCTTACTGTTCAAGGGACTCTCAAGAGTCTTCTCCAGCACCACAGTTGAAAAGCATCAATTCTTCAGCAGAAATGGATGAAAAAAGCAGCTCTGGAGTCTCATCTTGCTGCATGCCTATAGAGGGCAGTAGAGTTGAACCAGAGCTGATTATCCAGAGAAGCCCAGTTTGGGTTAGTGAAGTGAAGTCGCTCAGTTGTGTCCAACTCTTTGCGACCCATAGACTGTAGCGTACCAGGCTCCTCTGTCCATGGGATTTTCCAGGCAACAGTACTGGAGTGGATTGCCATTTCCTTCTCCAGGGGATCTTCCCAACCCAGGGCTCGAACCCAGGTCTCCTGCATTGTAGACAGACGCTTTACTGTCTGAGCCACCAGGGAAGTCAGTTTGGGTTAGGACAGGTAGTAATCAGAAAAAGTGGAAGAACTGAGGCAGTTGAAGAGAGATCACCTAATGAAAAATAAAGGCAGGAATGAGATTCAATATTCCTTTCTTAAGAAACTACCTCAAAGCAAGAGTTTAGTGTTCTCAACTGTTTCTCATGTGTAGTGCTGAGTCATGGCCAATACAAGAGATGTTCCAGAATCCATTTTTCCATGAGAGGAAGAATTGGACCAAACCCACACTAAAACAACTTTTTGAGACCTTTTATTTTGTTGTTGTTTGGTCACTAAATCCATGTCCGACTCTGAGACCCCATGGCCTGCAGTATGCCAGTCTTCTCTGTTCTTCACTATTTCCTGGAGTTTGCTCAAATTCATGTCCATTGAGACATTTTATATACAATTTATGTACAATTTAGAAAGACGATGTCAATGAGTTCCTTAAAGACCTGCCTAAACTATAGTAATTTGGGCTTATCCCTTTAGTCACATATTACGTTTGCTGTTGCACTAGGAGGATGCCTGCCTTTGAACCTCTGTGACATACTGTGACTCTCAGCTAGTAACTGCTACTTTATGTTTCTGTAGCCAGAATAACACCCTGCTTAAAGCAAGTACTTGATTATGAGAGAGACACATTACTGTCCTCTGCCTGACACATTGGAATCTAATTTGGTCTTTTAACTACACCAGATTTGAATGTGGATGGAAAAGTATACTGGAAGGAATTTAAAAAGTTAAAAATGGAACTGCTAAATGATCCAGCAATTTCACTTCTGGGTATTTACCTGAATAAAACAAAAACACTAATCCAAAAAAATGCACCCTGATGTTCATTGAAGCGTTATTTACAATAAAGAAGGTATGAAAGCTAACTAAGTGCTCATCAGTAGATGAATAGATTAAACAAAGATGTGGTGTGCATGAAACAGAGCAGGATGCTACTGTTGGGTGGTGCCCACCCCAATGGCCACCATGTCCTCTGCCTGCCTTTCGTCTGTGGTGAAGTTTAATCAAAGAATAAGTTTAATCAGAGAGGAACTGCAGAAACAAAGGAAAGCAGTCAAAGGGGACCAAATAATAATAATGTAAAAAAACAAAACAAACAAACAAACAAAAAACAAATAATAATAATGTGGTCATTATGCATGAACTAAAGTCAAGGACCTTTAGTTCTTTCTCAAGGGCTGTAGATAATATTCTGAGCCATATCCTGTGAGCTGTCTTATAGATACTAGAATACCAGGTGGAGAAGTTAACTGCTTGATGACCCGACTGCACCCAGGACCTAAGGGGCCACAATTCTGAGAACTGGCTGAAAAGAAATGGGAACATATGGACCCTGAAACTGAAAATTATTAACTGTACCTAAAACAACCAAGGTGATGCTGGTCACATCAAGGATGACCAGTTTGAAAATGACTATGCTGTTTCTATACATAGCTAGACCCCACTCCCACCCCGCCACCACTCCCGTCTGTAAAAGCTCTCACCCCCTGCTTGTTGGGGGCGGGGTGGAAGTTGGCCTTTGGACAGATGTCGGCCACCCTCCCCCGCAGTTGCCAGCACCTGAAATAAAGCCAACTTTCCTTTCCACCAACCTGGTCTGTCTGTTGACTTTTGAGAGGTGAGCAGCCAAACCCCACATAACTTTCAGTAGCATGCATATAAAATGGAATATTACTCAGCCATAAAAAATGAAATCTTGCCATTTGCAACAAGATGGATGAACTTGAGGATATTATACTAAGCAAAATAAGTCACACAGAGAAAGAAAAATACCATATGATATCACTTTAATATGGAATCTAAAAAAACAAAACAAAATGAAAACAGACTCATAAATACAGAGAACAAATGGGTGATAGCCAGAGGGGATTTGGAGGGGAGGGGGAAAGTGGAAGGGGATTAAGAGATACAAGCTTCCAGCTATAAATCAATAAGCTGCAGAGATGCACCATACATCATAAGAAGTCTGGTCAATAATAATGTAATAACTCTGTGTGAGGACAAATGATGACTGATTCACAGATATAGAGAACAAACTAGTGGCCACCAGTGGTGAGAGGGAAGAGGGGAGGGGTAATAGAGGTTTAGGGATTTTTTTAAGGGTTATTATGGAATTATATGAAATCATGTAAATGAAACTTTGAAATTGTAAAGGCACTATGTAATTTAAAGAATCTTTCATTGAATAAAAACAAGGATCTAAATAAAACAATTTCCCCTTAAAAAAATAAAACAGAGAAAGACAAGTACTGTCTGATAATACTTATATGTAGACTACTAAAAAACAAACTACTAAAAAAAAGACACAGATTCATGGATACATGGAACAAACTATAGGTTAGCAGTAGGGAAGAGGGGAGGGAAGAGGCAAGATGGGGTAGAGAATTAAGAGTTACCAATCACTATGCATAAAATAAGTAACCTACAAGGACATATTGTTCAGTACATGGAGTATAGCCAATATTTTATAGTAACTATAAATGGAATATGACTTTAAAAATTATGAATCACTGTGTTGGATACCCAAATTTATATAATATTGTACATCAGTTCAGTTCAGTTCAGTCGCTCAGTTGTCTCCGACTCTTTGCGACCCCATGAATCGCAGACGCCAGGCCTCCCTGTCCATCACCATCTCCCGGAGTTCACTCAGACTCACGTTCATTGAGTCCGTGATGCCATCCAGCCATCTCATCCTCTGTCGTCCTCTTCTCCTCCTGCCCCTAATCCTTCCCAGCATCAGAGTATTTCCAATGAGTCAACTCTTCAACTATACCTCAATTTGAAAAAAAAAATTTTTTTTAATTTCTGAGTGAGCAGATATAAAAGTTCTCACCAAAACAAGTTAATAAGTTATAACCATGTAAATATATGGATGTGTTAACTAACATTACTGTAGTGATCATTCTTCAATAAATACATGCTCTGTGTGAGGCAGTGGTACTCTGAGGGTGGTAGCAGAATGTGTTTCATTTCCTATGATATTGTTGTAGATATTATTCACCATGCTATGCTAAGTCACTTCATTCGTGTCCGACTCTGTGCGACCCCATAGATGGCAGCCCACCAGGCTCCCCCATCCCTGGGATTCTCCAGGCAAGAACACTGGAGTGGGTTGCCATTTCCTTCTCCAATGCATGAAAGTGAAAAGTGAAAGTGAAGTCACTCAGTCGTATCCGACTCTTAGTGACCCCATGGACTGCAGCCCACCAGGCTCCTCCGTCCATAGGATTTTCCAGGCAAGAGTACTGGAGTGGAGTGCCACTGCCTTCTCTGATTATTCACCATAATATACAATATTCTCAGTATAGAACTCAAAGGGAAATTTCATTTCTTGTTTTGGTGCCAGAATTGTTACACTAATTTTTCAGATGAAGAACCTGAAGCTCATAGAGGCTAAGAAGCTTATTAAAAGCAACTACTAAGTGACAAGGCCAACATTCTAGTAAATATCTCCCTTCCCCAACACGTAACCTCAAAACACTGCTCATAGTCTAAACTATGAATTACATACATTTTTTCCAAAGCTCCTTTGCTAAATGTGACAGTAACTTTTGCTGCAACCTGCCCTTTAAATATACATTAATGTTAACCTAATCTCACCTAGTAAAATATTTACTCCACATGCAGACAGACAGTGGAAAGCATGTACACACCATTGATCTACCCCCATGGAATCCCCTGAAAACTGCAGCCTTTTCGCACTGACTTATGACCTCCCAAAACCTAGAATACACCTTGGTCCACATCTGAGTCTCCAAAAGTAAAAGTATTCACCCACATAATTATTTGTCCACTCTTGATAACCCACAGTAAAGGAAACTGAAGCATGCCCTTGAGATGTCACAGTGAGGTTTGGAAGCTCTGAGATTAGTCCTAACATCTAAACTGGAAGCCTCAGGGGTCCCCTGTCCCCTTGCAGTCAGTCGTGCTGACAGTGATTCCTATTCTGCTTTCTCTGTCTGCTCTCTACTCCCTCTCTAGGGACAAATTCCCCTGAGAGGTCATTACACTTCAACTCCCTCAGCCTAACAAGTGCCCCAGAGGCCAGTAGAGCAGACCTCAGACTCATGAGAAGCTGGCTGGGCTTCCTCAATCAGGAGAGTCCTCCCACTTGAGTCAGAGCATCTCTGCCTTCTGAGATCTGGAGCTGGGAGAGTGGCAGTGAGCCCAGGACCGGGTGTTGGGAAAGAAGTGGGGGTTGAGATCAGGGAAGGGAAACATGTTATCCCTTTGGAGTAGTAGATCAGCTGCTCCTCCATCCTGGCTTCTCTCGTCAATCAGTCCAGAAGCTCATGGGAGACACATGAGGAACCTGAGCTTTGGCTGAGAAGCAGACTTGACCTGATGAACAGATGTGGTGCAGATCAGCTTCTGGAGGGCCTGGGAAGGGAAGAAAAGCATCTGGACGTGGAGGTGAGTTTCAGGAAACTGGCCACCCACTTGGCTACTCCAATCCAGTTTGGTACCTTACTCTTTCCTCCAAGATACTTTCAAATAACTCATGGATTGAGAAGTCATAAGGTCCAAGTAAAATTTCCATATGCCATTTGGTTTTAAATCCATCCAGTTGGACTTCTAGGCTATCTATACCACAGTTTTAAAAATGTTGGCTGCACTGGGTCTTCGTTGCAGCATGTGGACTCCTAGCTGTAGGATATGAATTCTTAATTTTGTCATGTGGGATCTAGTTCCTTGACCAACGATAGAATCCAAGCTCCCTGTGTTGGCAGCATGGAGTCTTAGTCACTGGACCACCAGAGAAGTCCCCTATACCACATGCTTTAATGGAAGCAGAGCCCATAAGTAGAATAGAGATAAAAATATGGAATCCCCAGCTTCATTCACTAACCCTGTGCTTTTAGAATGTTCTTCCTGATTCTCAGATCCAAAACCTTCCTCCTTTTTTCTAGTCATCAGCCTGAGTATTCCTCAGATCTACAACCTGGAGTACTCAACCCCATTCATTCACCAGTTCAGTTAGTTCAGTTCAGTCGCTCAGTCGTGTCTGACTCTTTGCAACCCCATGGACTGCAGCACGCCAGGCCTCCCTATCCATCACCAACTCCCGGAGTTAACCCAAACTCATCTCTATTGAGTCGGTGATGCCATCCAACCAAATCTCCACTAATTGCTGTATTGAACATTCCCCAAGCAGCTGTTTCACAAATGACTCATTTTTTTAAACATTGATTTGTGTGTGATAAACTGCTTTACAGACAAAAACAAGATATCTCCCTTGTTATTCACAAAACATCATGAACCAGCTTGTGAGCAGGTGATGCAGGACAAAACAAACCCCTACTTTTTGTCTTCAACCCAGGGCAGTGTCCACCACAGGGCCACAGCTCCACATACCAGACATGGCCAATTATTTCTGCCTGATTATGGCCAGTTAATCATGGATATTCATATTTTCAAATTCTACCATCTCTACAACATAGAAAGATAACTCACCTGTCTTGCAAGTGAGTATGGGAGAAGAAGCATTGTCAGTTAAGGGAAATAAAAGGGTAATTCATGTAGGAAATTATCAAAATGAGAAAACAGAACCTTGCCTGATTGCAATAGAAAATTAATATACCAAAACTAGAAGAGATTTAGCACAATGCTTGGGAGCATACGCTTAGAGTGAGTCTGCAATCAGAGTGGGGTTCAAATCCTGATGGGTATTTACTGCCTTTAGTGATCTTGGGCAAACTGCTTCATCTCCATAAAACTCAGGCACCCGGCAATGACACACGTCTCCCAATTCTTTGTTGTGGGGTTTAGTGAGATGTTTAGCATAAGCACGATATTGAAAAAACTTTCAATAAATATTGAATAATAACAATATTGACCTCATTTGCTCGCTTAGTCACTCAGCCATGTTGACTCTGCACACTTTGGACTGTAGCCCCCCAAGTTGCTCTGTCCATGGAATTTTTCGGGCAAGAGTGCTGGAGGAGGTTGCCATTTACTTCTCCAGGGGCTCTTCCAAACTACAGATCAAACCTGCATCTCCTGTGTCTCCTGCATTGCAGGAGGATTCATTAACCACTGAGCCATCAGGACGTATTCAGGTTTTTACAAGATTTTATGCAAGAAATATTTGTTATGCATTGAGCTTTAAGTAATAATTATTGATTCACTCAAAGCTAAATGCCTAAACAAACATTTCTTCCACAAAATCTTGTAAAAACCTGAAATTAGCCTGACAATTTGACAGTGAGGGATAATGTAAGTGTGTATTGTACAGATGTTTACAGTAACCAAAAATATATAACCAATGTCTCAAAATACTTAAAAATCCGTATGGAATATGTCTATTCACAAGGCATGGGTGGACATGCTGACTCTAAAAAATTTTATTTAAAGCACTTTGCTAGTGTAAGATCTCTCATTACCTAGTTTTTTACAGTATCAAGAAACAGGCTTTTTCAATATCCACTGTTGGACAACTGGATATGATTGAAAAAAATGTATATAAACATGTTTCTCATATATTTTTTGAATAAACATATGAAAGAGGAATTTTTTAAACATGAATTGAATAATCAACAAAGGATGCCCATCCTGTACACATGAGATTTAGGACAGGGGAATTAAAGAAAGGAAAAATTATATACAACATCCCATGGACTAAGAAGGATGAACCTCTCATTCTCTGCCAAGAGGAGGAAAAAATACTGTTGAACTACATTTACAATTCTTCCTAGATTTGCCCTGTTGATTATTTTCACAAATGCTCTTATTCTATCCAAAACATTGCAAAAAATAAACCTTTAGAATTATGCAACAGGATTTGCTTTAATAAAAAAATGAGGGCTCTCTGACTTCCCTATCTAAAATACCTCCACCTCTACTCCCCAGTCAGCTCCATTCTCTTATGTTGCTCTATTTGCTTAACAAAATTTATCCGTACCTGATACTATGTTACGTATTTGTTTGTTGATGATCTATTTCCCAAAGTACAACATAAACTACACAAAGTCAAAGATTTCTCAGTTTTATTGCTATGTTCCCAGTAAGGAAATAGGACTTTTCCCAGAATAGGAACTAAGGAACTTGAATCAGAGAGGGCCACCTCTGGGAATTTCTAAAGGAAAACTCTTCTTCTGTCTCTCCAGCTTGCAATACAAGGCCCTTATCATGCCCATGAATTTGGGAAGGAAAGATCACATCAATGACCATAAGCTGGACAAGCTTTCCCGGGACAGCTACTAACAGTGACTAAATAGAGGAAACAAAGACTTGCTGGGTTATCATGATTTGGGCTGTGGAACTGGAACGTGACAAATAACAAACCTTCTTGTATATAACTAGATGCAAGTCAATGGAAAGACTCAACCAAACCAGCAGAGTCTCTGAGTTCATACTCCTGGGACTCTCCTCCCGGCCTGAGGACCAGAAGCCACTCTTCAGCCTCTTCCTCATCATATACCTGGTCACCATAACAGGGAACCTGCTCATTATCCTGGCCATCCGCTCTGACTCTCAGCTCCAAACCCCCATGTATTTCTTCTTGAGTTTCCTGTCTTTCATTGACATTTGCTTCACAACAACCATTGTCCCCAGGATGCTGGTGAACTTTCTGTCACACAAGACGATCTCCTATGCTGGGTGTCTGACCCAGATGTATTTTATATATGCCTTGGGCAACACTGACAGTTGGCTTCTAGTAGTCATGGCCTTTGACCGCTATGTGGCCATCTGTGACCCCTTCCATTACGTCATCATCATGAGCCACCACCGCTGTGTCCTGATGGTGGCCTTCTCCTGCTCATTGCCTCATTTCCACTCACTCCTACATACACTTCTGCTAAATCAGGTCACTTTCTGTGACTCTAATATTATCCACCACTTCCTCTGTGACTTCAGCCCTCTGGTGAAATTATCCTGCTCCTCCACATTTGTCAATGAAATTGTGATGATGATAGAAGGATCTCTTTTTTTGGTGACTCCCTTTCTATGCATTGCTTTTTCTTATATACGAATCCTCCTTGCAGTTCTCAAAATTCCCTCAGCTGCTGGGAAACGGAAAGCCTTCTCCACATGTGGGTCTCACCTCACTGTGGTAACACTCTTTTATGGAAGCATCTTCTATGTCTATTTACAGCCTGTGTCTACCTACACTGTCAGGGACCACATGGCAACAATTGTCTACACAGTTTTAACTTCCACCCTCAATCCCTTTATCTACAGCCTGAGAAACAAAGACCTGAAGCAGGGCCTGAGAAAGCTGTTGGTTAGAAGGAAACCATAGGCAGCACCCTCTTGAGAAACACACGTGTGGATTCTGCTCCACTTGAATCTGGTTTCTGCTGATTCTTGGTAAACAAGCAAGTTCTTGGAGGTTAGCTTTTTTAACCCATGTGAGATGAGGCATTATGGGTAATTACATCCAGTGATGATGATCCTTCAGTTGTTTCTGCCTCTGCTTAATCAAGATACTTTCCCTCTGTATTTCTCCTCTCTCCTATGAAAAGTCATCACACTGAATCTTCCAAATGAGATGCTTTAAACTAATCCTTTTCCCACAGATACATCCTGAACAAATTGCGCTCTTTTCAAGACTTATCCACCAACATCCTTCACATTTCAGTATATCGCTAAAAATAATTTCCTAATTTGTAGCTCTTGGATGCCTTTGTAAACATCTGAAAAGGGAAAGGAAGAAAGGAGAGGAAGGAGGAGGAGGAGAAATTTTAGCTGATTTTAGTACATTTTAGCTGATTTTCAATTTGAAGATTTTCATAATTCCTCATTTTTCTCTTTCAAAATTTTTTTGTTTAAAACTTAATTTTTCACTTTTTGTCTTCTCGTTTTTCCATTCCTCCTTTATTATATTGCTGTGTCTTTCTTTCTTTTCAATTTCCTCATTTTTTCCAAACAATTAAAAATTGCTAATGACCAGAAAGAACAAGAACCAAGAAATTATCCATTCCACAATAGGAATGTTGAAATCATTTTTTACTCCATCTCTTCCTACAACTATATGTTTAAAATATATAATTTAATATTTCTTCTAGAAACTCCAAGTCTTTTTTGTAGTATAGAAACATAATACAAAATTTTTTTAAGTAAAAATTTAAAAATTACCATAACCTCATGACCTAGAGGCAGTGACTGGAAATATAAAATTACACAATCACTTTGGAAGCAGTATGGAAATTCTTATAAACATAAAAGTACTTTATGTTTATTAAAAACTCAACAATATTCATAGTATTTTATATTAGGAAAAACTAAACACAAATTAAATGGTCATCAACAAGAAATAGATGACCAAGTCATCAGTAAAAAGCTGTACACATAAGATTTGTCATTTTACTAAATAAAAATTATGCCTCAATTAAAAAAAAAAAAAGCTGGGAACCTGGAGATAATAAGCAACGGCTTTGGGGATGATTCATCACTGGTGCACAATAAAGATTAATACCAGCCAAATGTGTGCTTCATCTGAATACAAGGAAATGAGAGGGTCAAGGGTAATGTTACCCTTTACATCACAAAATTTACCTTCAACTCACCAATTTTCTCTTTGTCTCATGTGGTGGCTCAGATGGTAAAAAATCTACCTGCAATGCAGGAGACCCAGGTTTGATCCTGGGAAGATCTCTGGAGAAGGGTATTGCAACCCACTCCAGTATTCTTGTCTGGAGAATTTCATGGACAGAGGAGCCTGGTGGGCTACAGTTCCATGGGGTTGCAAAGAGTCAGACACAACTGAGCAACTAACACTTTCACCAGTTTACTCTTTGTCTTGGGAATCCACTTGATTTAAGTTAAGGGTACTATTTACATGTCCATACCAAAGGAGACAGTGCTGCTGAGAATTCTATTTAAATTCCAACCATATACACAATGGAGTATTACTCAGCCATTAAAAAGAATACATTTGAATCAGTTCTAATGAGGTGGATGAAACTGGAGCCTATTATACAGAGTGCAGTAAGCCAGAAAGAAAAAAACAATACAGTATACTAACGCATATATATGGGATTTAGAAAGATAGTAACAATAACCCTGTATGCGAGACAGCAAAAGAGACACAGATGTATAGAACAGGCTTTTGGACTCTGTGGGAGAGGGAGAGGGTGGGATGATTTGGGAGAATGGCATTGAAACATGTATAATATCATATAAGAAACGAATCGCCAGTCCAGGTTCGATGCTGGATACAGGATGTTTGGGGCTGGTGCACTGGGATGACACAGAGGGATGGTATGGGGAGGGAGGTGGGAGGGGGTTTTAGGATGGGGAACATGTGTACACCCGTGGCAGATTCATGTTGATGTATGGCAAAACCAATACAATATTGTAAAGTAATTAGCCTCCGATTAAAATAAATAAATTTTAAAAAAATTGGGGGCGGTCCTAAGATTGCAGAGGAATAGGATGGGGAGACCACTTTCTTCCCCACAAATTCATCAAAAGAAATAAATTTAAACGCTGAGTAAATGCCACAAAACAACTTCTGAATGCCGGCAGAGGACATCAAGCACCCAGAAAAGCAGCCCATTGTCTTCGAAAAGAGGTAGGAAAAAATATAAAAGACACAAAAAGACAAAAGAGGTAGGGACGGAGGTCCATCCCAGGAAGGGAGTCTTAAAAAGAGAGAAGTTTCCAAACACCGGGAAACACTCTCACTGCCGAGTCTGTGGTGAGCCTTGGAAGCGCAGAGGGCAACATAACAGGGAGGAAAAATAAATAAATAATTAAAACCCACAGATTATGAGCCCAACGGTAACTCCCCCAGCGGAGAAGCAGCACAGACGCCACTAGCAAGTGGGGGCAGGGCAGGGAGGTGCGGGCTGCATTGCTTTTTAAGGATCGGGCGCGAATGCCCCAAGGTTAATCAGAGCAAACTAACGAGTTAACAAACCAGACTGTGGGATAGCTACCATGCGAAAAGCTCTAACATAAGACACCACCAGGACTGTGCACAAAACAAAGGACAAAACAGAATTAGCCGGCTGCAGACCATCCCCCTCCGGTGACAGGCAGCCAGAGCCTGAAGGGCCAGAAGGGGGCAATCGCAGCCCCAGAGAGACATTATCTACCAAACTGCAAGCAGGCTTCTTTGTTGTAAAGTAAAATAAAAAATAAATTAATTAATTTTAAAAAAATAAAAAAAGAATAAAGATTTTTAAAAAAAAAGACTTCTTGGGGTTTTGGACAGTCATCACCCGTCTTAGAAGGTGCGCCAGTTGTACACCCAGAAAACCGAGCAGCAGGGATGGGAGAGGCAATAAGTCGCAGTGACCACGCTAGCCAAACTCCTGAGCTACTCAGACCTGGGGAGGGCACAAAACACAGGCCCAATCAAGTCTGCGCCTCTGAGGACTACCTGAGTGCCTGAGCGGCTTAGACCTGGGAGGTGCATGCAGCCCAGGGCTGGCCTCAGACGGTTCCCAGCGGAGCAACCTAGAGCCTGAGCTGTGTGCCCCGCGAGCGGGGCCAGGCCCAGTGTGGCTGAGGCACTGCGAGCACACGCCGGTGTTATTTGTTTGCAGTGTCCCTCCCTCCCCACAGCGCGACTGAACAAGTGAGCCTAAAAATGTGTCCACCACCGCCCCCCTTGTGTCAGGGCGGAAATCAGACACTGAAGAGACCAGCAAACAGAAGAAGCTAAAACAGAGGGAACCACCTTGGAAGTGACAGGTGCAATAGATTAAAACACTGTCGTTAGTACCGACTACATAGGAAGGAGCCTATAGATCTTGAGAAATATAAGCCGGACCAAGGAACTATCCGAAAATGAACTGACCCCACACTGCCCACAACACCACCAGAGAAAGTCCTAGATATATCTTTACTATTTTTATGATCATTCTTTTTTTTTTTTTTTTTGCTTCCTTTTTAACTTTTTAAAAATTTTAAGTCCCCTATTATTCCTTTAATTTTCATTGTTATAACCTACTATTACTTTTTAAAAAGACCCTATTTTAAAGCAAACTTCATATATATATTAATAATTTTTGTGACTTTGTTTTTCTTTCTTGTTTTTTCTTTAATGTTGTATTTTTGAAAATCCAAGCTCTACTCTAGATTTTTAATCTTTGCTGTTTGGTATTTGTTATCAATTTTGTACCTTTAAAAACCCAATCTTCAGTGCCCATTTTTACTTGGGAGCAAGATTACTGGCTTGACTGCTCTCTCCTCCTTTGGACTCTCCTTTTTCTCCACCAGGTTGCCTCTGTCTCCTCCCTCCCCCTTCTCTTCTCTACCCAATTCTGTGAATCTCTGTGTGTTCCAGACGGTGGAGAACACTTAGGGAACTGATTACTGGCTGGATCTGTCTCTCTCCTTTTCATTTCCCCCTTTTATCCTCCTGGCCACCTCCTTCCTCCTTCTTCTCTTCTCTGTATAACTCCATGAACATCTCTGAGTGGTTCAGACTGGGGAGCGCACATAAGGAAACGATTACTGGCTAGCTTGCTCTCTCCTCTTTTGATTAATTGCCAACATCCGCTGGATCATGGAAAAAGCAAGAGAGTTCCAGAAAAACATCTATTTCTGCTTTATTGACTATGCCAAAGTCTTTGACTGTGTGGATCACAATAAACTGTGGAAAATTCTGAAAGAGATGGGAATACCAGAACACCTGACCTGCCTCTTGAGAAATCTGTATTCAGGTCAGGAAGCAACAGTTAGAACTGGACATGGAACAACAGACTGGTTCCAAATAGGAAAAGGAGTCCATCAAGGCTGTATATTGTCACCCTGCTTATTTAACTTA
Source organism: Oryx dammah (assembly GCF_014754425.2). Taxonomy (NCBI): domain Eukaryota; kingdom Metazoa; phylum Chordata; class Mammalia; order Artiodactyla; family Bovidae; genus Oryx; species Oryx dammah. Next base: position 92,451,601 of record NW_024070209.1, on the reverse strand, counting down.
TATGCAAAGTACATCATGAGAAACGCTGGACTGGAAGAAACACCAGCTGGAATCAAGATTGCCGGGAGAAATATCAATAACCTCAGATATGTAGATGACACCACCCTTATGGCAGAAAGTGAAGAGGAGCTAAAAAGCCTCTTGATGAAAGTGAAAGAGGAGAGTAAAAAAGTTGGCCTAAAGCTCAACATTCAGAAAACAAAGATCATGGCATCCGGTCCCATCACTTCATGGGAAATGGATGGGGAAACAGTGGAAACAGTGTCAGACTTTGTTTATTTGGGCTCCAGAATCACTGCAGATGGTGACTGCAGCCATGAAATTAAAGAAGCTTTCTCCTTGGAAGAAAAGTTATGACCAACCTAGATAGTATATTCAAAAGCAGAGACATTACTTTGCCGACTAAGGTCCGTCTAGTCAAGGCTATGATTTTTCCTGTGGTCATGTATGGATGTGAGAGTTGGACTGTGAAGAAGGCTGAGCGCCAAAGAATTGATGCTTTTGAACTGTGGTGTTGGAGAAGACTCTTAAGAGTCCCTTGGACTGCAAGGAGATCCAACCAGTCCATTCTGAAGGAGATCAGCCCTGGGATTTCTTTGGAAGGAATGATGCTAAAGCTGAAGCTCCAGTATTTTGGCCACCTCATGAGAAGAGTTTACTCATTAGAAAAAACTCTGATGCTGGGAGGGATTGGGGGCAGGAGGAGAAGGGGACAACCGAGGATGAGATGCCTGGATGGCATCACAGACTCGATGGACGTGAGTCTGAGTGAACTCCGGGAGATGGTGATGGACAGGGAGGCCTGGTGTGCTGCGATTCATGGGTTCACAAAGAGTCGGACACGACTGAACGACTGAACTGAACTGAACATCTCATTCGTGTCACCTCTAATTCCCCCCTCCCTCGTCTCCTCTCCATGTAACTCTGTGAACCTCTCTGGGTGTCCCTTACTGTGTAGAAACTTTTCATCTTTAACCTAGATGTTTTATCCACTGTGCTGTATAGAAGGAGAAGTCTTGAGACCACTGTAAAAATAAGACTGAAAATCAGAAGCAGAAGGCTTAAGTCCATATCCTGAGAACATCAGAGAACTCCTGATTCCAGGGAACATTAATCAATAGGAGCTCACCAAATGCCTCCATACCTACAGTGAAACCAAGCACCACCCAAGGGCCAACAAGTTCCAGAGCAAGACATTCCACGCAAATTCTCCAGCAACACAGGAACACAGCCCTGAGCTTCCATATACAGGCTGCCCAAAGTTACCCCAAAACCACTGACATCTCATAACTCATTACTGGACACTTCATTGCACTCCAGAGAGAAGAAATCCAGCTCCACCCACCAGAACACCGACATAAGCTTCCCTAAAGGAAACCTTGACAAGCCACCTGTACAACCCCACCCACAGTGAGGAAACTCCACAATAAAGAGAACTCCTCAAACTGCCAGAATACAGAAAGTCTACCCCAAACTCAGCAATATGAACAAGATAAAGAGACAGAGGAATACCCAACAGGTAAAGGAACAGGATAAATGCCCACCAAACCAAACAAAAGAGGAAGAGATATGGAATCTACCTGATAAAGAATTCCAAAGAATGATAGTGAAAATGATCCAAAATCTTGAAATAAAAATGGAATCACAGATAAATAGCCTGGAGACAAGGATTGAGAAGATGCAAGAAAGGTTTAACAGGACCTAGAAGAAATAAAAAAGAGTCAATATATAATGAACAATGCAATAAATGAGATCAAAAACACTCTGGAAGCAACAAATAGTAGAATAACAGAGGCAGAATATAGGATTAGTGAAGTAGAAGATAGAATGGTAGAAATAAATGAATCAGAGAGGAAAAAAGAAAAACGAATAAAAAGAAATGAGGACAATCTCAGAGACCTCTCAGACAGTATTAAATGCTCCAACATTCTAATCATAGGAGTCCCAGAAGAAGAAGACAAAAAGAAAGACCATGAGAAAATACTTGAGGAGATAATAGTTGAAAACTTCCCTAAAATGGGGAAGGAAATAATCACCCAAGTCCAAGAAACCCAGAGAGTCCCAAACAGGATAAACCCAAGGCAAAACACCCCAAGACACATATTAATCAAATTAACAAAGATCAAACACAAAGAACAAATATTAAAAGCAGCAAGGGAAAAATGACAAATAACACACAAAGGGAATCCCATAAGGATAACAGCTGATCTTTCAATAGAAACTCTTCAGGCCAAAAGGGAATGGCAAGATATACTAAAAGTGATGAAAGAAAATAACCTACAGCCCAGATTACTGTACCCAGCAAGGATCTCATTCAAATATGAAGGAGAAATCAAAAGCTTTACAGACAAGCAAAAGCTGAGAGAATTCAGCACCACACAACCAGCTCTCCAACAGATGCTAAAGGATACTCTCTAGACAGGAAACACAAAAAGGGTGTATAAATCTGAACCCCAAACAATAAAGTAAATGGCAATGGGATCATACTTATCAATAATTACCTTAAACGTAAATGGGTTGAATGCCCTAACCAAAAGACAAAGACTGGCTGAATGGATACAAAAAAAAGATCCCTATATATGTTGTCTACAAGAGACCCACCTCAAAACAAGGGACATATACAGACTGAAAGTGAAGGGCTGGAAAAAATACTCCATGCAAATAGAGACCAAAAGAACACAGGAGTAGCAATACTCATATCAGATAAAGTAGACTTTAAAACAAAGACTGTGAAAAGAGACAAAGAAGGCCACTACATAATGATCAAAGGATCAATCCAAGAAGAAGATATAACAATTATAAATATACATACACCCAACATAGGAGCACCACAATATGTACGACAAATGCTAACAAGTATGAAAGGGGAAATTAACAATAACACAATAATAGTGGGAGAATTTAATACCCCACTCACACCTATGGATAGATCAACTAAACAGAAAATTAACAAAGAAACACAAACTTTAAATGATACAATAGACCAGTTAGACCTAATTGATATCTATAGGACATTTCACCCCCAAACAATGAATTTCACCTTTTTCCTCAAGTGCACACGGAAACTTCTCCAGGATAGATCACATCCTGGGCAATAAATCTAGCCTTGGTAAATTCAAAAAAATTGAAATCATTCCAAGCATCTTTTCTGACCATAATGCAGTAAGATTAGATCTCAATTACAGGAGAAAAACTATTAAAAATTCCAACAACATGTTTCTGAATAACCAACAAATCACAGAAGAAATCAAAATATGCATAGAAACGAATGAAAATGAAAACACAACAACCCAAAACCTGTGGGACACTGTAAAAGCAGTGCTAAGGGGATAGTTCATAGCAATACAGGCATACCTCAAGAAACAAGAAAAAAGTCAAATAAATAACCTAACTCTACACCTAAAGCAACTAGAAAAGGAAGAAATGGAGAACCCCAGGGTTAGTAGAAGGAAAGAAATCTTAAAAATTAGGGCAGAAATAAATGCAAAAGAAACAAAAGAGACCATAGCAAAAACAACAAAGCCAAAAGCTGGTTCTTTGAAAGGATAAATAAAATTGACAAACCATTAGCCAGACTCATCAAGAAACAAAGAGAGAAAAATCAAATCCATAAAATTAGAAATGAAAATGGAGAGATCACAACAGACAACCCAGAAATACAAAGGATCATAAGAGACTACTATCAGCAATTATATGCCAATAAAATGAACAACTTGGAAGAAATGGACAAATTCTTAGAAAAGTACAACTTTCCAAAACTGAACCAGGAAGAAATAGAAAATCTTAACAGACCCATCACAAGCACGGAAATTGAAACTGTAATCAGAAATCTTCCAGCAAACAAAAGCCCAGGTCCAGACGGCTTCACAGCTGAATTCTACCAAAAATTTCGAGAAAAGCTAACACCTATCCTACTCAAACTCTTCCAGAAAATTGCAGAGGAAGGTAAACTTCCAAACTCATTCTATGAGGCCACTATCACCCTAATACAAAAACCTGATAAAGATGCCACAAAAAAAAAAAAAGAAAGAAAGAAAGAAAGAAAAAAGGAAACTACAGGCCAATATCACTGATGAACATAGATACAAAAATCCTTAACAAAATTCTAGCAATCAGAATCCAACAGCACATTAGAAAGATCATACACCATGACCAAGTGGACTTTATCCCAGGGATGCAAGGATTCTTCAACATCCGCAAATCAATCAATGTATACACCACATCAACAAATTGAAAAATAAAAGCCATATGAATATCTCAATAGATGCAGAGAAGGCCTTTGACAAAATTCAACATCCATTTATGATAAAAACTCTCCAGAAAGCAGAATAGAAGGAACATACCTCAACATAATAAGAGCTATATATGAAAACCCACAGCAAACATTATCCTCAACGGTGAAAACTTGAAAGCATTTCCCCTAAAGTCAGGAACAAGACAAGGGTGCTCACTTTCACCACTACTCTTCAACATAGTTCCAGAAGTTTTGGCCACAGCAATCAGAGCAGAAAAAGAAATAAAAGGAATCCAAATTGGAAAAGAAGAAATAAAACTCTCACTGTTTGCAGATAACATGATCCTCTACATAGAAAACTCTAAAGATTCCACCAGAAAATTGCTCGAGCTAATCAATGAATATAGTAAAGTTGCAGGATATAAAATCAACACACAGAAATCCCTTGCATTCCTATACACTAATGATGAGAAAATAGAAAAAGAATTTAAGGAAACAATTCCATTCACCATTGCAACGAAAAGAATAAAATACTTAGGAATATATCTACCTAAAGAAACTAAAGACCTATATATAGAAAACTATAAAACACTGGTGAAAGAAATCAAAGAGGACACTAATACATGGAGAAATATACCATGTTCATGGATCAGAAGAATCAATATAGTGAAAATGAGTATACTATGCAAAGCAATCTACAGATTCAATGCAATCCCTATCAAGCTACCAGCGGTATTTTTCACAGAGCTAGAACAAATAATTTCACAATTTGTACGGAAATACAAAAAAACCTCAAATAGCCAAAGCAATCTTGAGAAAGAAGAATGGAACTGGAGGAATCAACCTGCCTGACTTCAGGCTCTACTACAAAGCCACAGTCATCAAGACAGTATGGTACTGGCACAAAGACAGGAATATAGATCAATGGAACAAAATAGAAAGCCCAGAGATAAATCCACACACCTATGAGATCAGCCCTGGGATTTCTTTGGAAGGAATGATGCTAAAACTGAAACTCCAGTACTTTGGCCACCTCATGTAAAGAGTTGACTCATTGGAAAAGACTCTGATGCTGGGAGGGATTAGGGGCAGGAGGAGAAGGGGACGACCAAGGATGAGATGGCTGGATGGCATCACTGACTCGAGGGACATGATTCTGAGTGAACTCCGTGAGTTGGTGATGGACAGGGAGGCCTGGTGAGCTGCGATTCATGGGGTCGCAAAGAGTTGGACACGACTGAGTGACTGAACTGAACTGATGAACACCTTATCTTCGACAAAGGAGGCAAGAATATACAATGGATTAAAGACAATCTCTTTAACAAGTGGTGCTGGGAAAACTGGTCAACCACTTGTAAAAGAATGAAACTAGATCATTTTCTAACACCATTCGCAAAAATAAACTCAAAATGGATTAAAGATCTAAACGTAAGGCCAGAAACTATAAAACTCCTAGAGGAGAACATAGGCAAAACACTCTCCGACATAAATCACAGCAGGATCCTCTGTGACCCACCTCCCAGAATACTGGAAATAAAAGGAAAAATAAACAAATGGGACCTAATTAAACTTAAAAGCTTCTGCACAACAAAGGTGAATCTAATCAAGGTGAAAAGACAGCCTTTGGAATGGGAGAAAATAATAGCAAATGAAGCAACTGACAAACAACTAATCTCAAAAATATACAAGCAACTCCTGCAGCTCAATTCCAGAAAAATAAATGACCCAATCAAAAAATGGGCCAAAGAACTAAATAGACATTTCTCCAAAGAAGACATACAGATGGCTAACAAACACATGAAAAGATGCTCAAAATCACTCATTATCAGACAAATGCAAATCAAAACCACAATGAGGTGCCATTTCATGCCAGTCAGAATGGCTGCGATCCAAAAGTCTACAAGCAATAAATGCTGGAGAGGGTGTGGAGAAAAGGGAAACCTCTTACACTGCTGGTGGGAATGCAAACTAGTACAGCCACTATGGAGAACAGTGTGGAGATTCCTTAAAAAACTGGTAATAGAACTGCCTTATGACCCAGCAATCCCACTGCTGGGCATACACACCGAGGAAACCAGAATTGAAAGAGACATGTGTACTCCAATGTTCATTGCGGCACTGTTTATAAAAGCCAAGACATGGAAGCAACCTAGATGTCCATCAGCAGATGAATGGATAAGAAAGCTGTGGTACATATACACAATGGAGTATTACTCAGCCATTAAAAAGAATACATTTGAATCCATTCTAATGAGGTGGATGAAACTGGAGCCTATTATACAGAGTGAAGTAAGCCAGAAAGAAAAACACCAATACAGTATACTAATGCATATATATGGAATTTAGAAAGATGGTAACGATAACCCTGTATGCGAGACAGCAAAAGAGACACAGATGTGTAGAACAGGCTTTTGGACTCTGTGGGAGAGGGAAAGGCTTTTGGACTCTGTGTGTGATGATTTGGGAGAATGGCATTGAAACATGTATAATATCATATATGAAACAAATCGCCAGTCCAGGTTTGATGCATGATACTGGATGCTTGGGGCTGGTGCACTGGGATGACCCAGAAGGATGGTACAGGGAGGGAGGTGGGAGGGGAGTTCAGGATGGGGAACATGTGTACACCCGTGGCAGATTCATGTTGATGTATGACAAAACCAATACAATATTGTAAAGTAAAAATAATAATTAATAAAATGTAAAAAAAAAATTCCAACCAGTTTGTCTACAAAGTCTGTATAGTCAAAGCTATGGTTTTTCCAGCAGTCACATATGGATGTGAGAGTTGGACCATAAAGAAGGTTGAACACCAAAGAACTGATGCTTTTGGAGAAGACTCCTGAGAGTCCCTTGGACAGCAAGGAGATCAAACCAGTCGATCCTAAAAGAAATCAATTCTGAATATTCACTGGAAGGACTGATACTGAAGCTGAAGCTCCAATACTTTGGCTACCTGATGTGAAGAGCTGACTCATTGGAAAAGGCCCTGATGCTGGGAAAGATTGAGGGCAAGAGGAGAAGCAGTCAGCAGAGGATGAAGTTAGCATCACTGACTCAATGGACATGAATTTGAGCAAACTACAGGAGATAATAAAGGACAGAGAAGCCTGGTGTGCTACAGGCCATGGGGTCTCCAAGAGTCAGACAGGATTTAGCAAGTGAACAACAACAAATTTTGACTGTGCCTACTTCAAAACGAAAAATGTTCTGGAGCATGACTTCCTTTAGCTGGGCCAAATTAAGACTGACCATGGGTAATGCCTCAGTCCCTCTATTTAAAGATAATCCCATCATTCTTTGTCTTTCTACTTCTTTCTGGTCTTCTGGTTTGAAATTACTCAGTCAAGTCCAAGTCTTTGTGATCCCATGAACTGTAGCCCGCCTGGTTCTTCTGTCCATGGGATTCTCCAGGCAAGAATACTGGAATGGGTAGCCTTTCCCTTCTCCAGGGATCTCCTCAACCCAGGGATCAAGCTCAGGTTTCCTGCATTGCAGGCAGATTCTTTACCATCTGAGCCACTGGTGTTGCACTTCTTCCTACAAATGGACAAAAGAAGCAGCTCTGGAGAGCTCATCTTTCTGCATGCCTATAGAAGGCAGTAGAGCTGAACCAGAGCTGATTATCCAGAGAAGTACAGTCTGGGTTCAGACAGGCTCAGGTCTGTTCAGTCGTTCAGTCCTGTCCAACTCTTTGCAACACCACGGACTGCAGCAAACCAGGCTTCCCTGTCCATCACCAACTCCTGGAGCTTGCTAAAACTCATGTCCATTGTCAGTGATGCCATCCAACCATCTCAACTTCTGTTGTCCCCTTCTCCTCCTGCCTTCAATCTTTCCCAGTATCAGGGTCTTTTCCAATGAGTCAGTTCTTCGCATCAATTGGCCACAGGATTGGAGTTTCAGCTTCAGCATCAGACCTTCCAAAGTATATTCAGGACTGATTTCCTTTAGGATGGACTGGTTGGATCTCCTTGCAGTCCAAGGGACGCTTAAGAATCTTCTCCAATACCAGAGTACAAAAGCATCAATTCTTTGGTGCTCAGCTTTCTTTATAGTCCAACTCTCACATCCATAAATGACTACTGGGAAAATCATAGCTTTGACTAAATGGACCTTTGCTGGCAAAGTAATATCTCTGCTTTTTAATATGCTGTCTACTCCTTTAGGATTGACTGGTTTGAACTCCTTGCAGTCCAAGGGACTCTCAAGAGTCTTCTCCAATACCACAGTTCAAAATCATCAATTCTTTGCTGCTCAGGTTTCTTTATAGTCCAACTCTCACATCCATTCATGACTACTGGGAAAACCATAGCTTTGACTAAATGGACCTTTGTCGGCAAAGTAAGTATCTTCTTTTTAATATGCTGTCTAGGTTGGTCATAGTTTTTCTTTCAAGGAGCAAGTGTCTTTTAATTTCATGGCTACAGTCACCATCTGCAGCAATTTTGGAGCCCCCAAAATTAAAGTCTATCACTGTTTCCATTGTTTCCCCCATTTATTTGCCATGAAGTGATGGGATTGGATGCCATGATCTTAGTTTTAGGACAGGTAGTAATTGGAAAAAGTGGAAGAACTAAGGGAGCTGGTGAGATCACCTAATGAAAAATAAAGGCAGGAAAGAGATTCAATATTCCTTTCTTACAAAACTACCTCAAAGCAAGAGTGTAGTTTTTTTTAACTGCTTCTCTCATGTGTAGTACTGAGTCAGGGCCAATACAGGATGTTTCCAGGGTTAATTTTTTAAGAGATGAAGTATTGGGTCAAAGCCAAACTATAATAATTTCCTGAGACATTTTGTATACAATTTAGAGAGAAGATATCAATGAGTTTCTTAAAGACCTGCCTAGACAATAGTAAGTTAGGATTATCACTTTAGACACATATTGCTGTTACATTTGCTGTAGCACTAAGAGAGGGTACCTGTCTTTGAACATCAGTGACATACTGTGACTATCAGCAAGCAACTGCTGCTTTATGTTTCTGTAACCAGGATGACACTTTGGTTAAAGCAGGCACCTGAGTACAAGAGAGACATGTTGTGGTCCTCCACCCTACATATTGGAATCTAATTGGTCTTTTAACTACAACAGATTTAAATCGGGTGGAAAATTATACTGGAAGTAACTCAAAGAGTTAAAAATAGAACTGCCACATGATCCATCAATTTCACTTTTAGCATTTACTTGAGGAAAACAAACACACTAATTGAAAAAAAAAGTGCACCCTGATGTTCACTGAAGCATTGTTTACCATAGAGAAAGTATGAAAGCTAATTAAGTCTCCATCAGTAGATAAACAGATTTTAAAACAATGTGGTATGCATACAAAATAGAATATTACTCAGCCAGAAAGAAAATGAGATCTTGCCATTTGCAACAATATGGATGAACATAGAGGGTATGATGCTAAGTGAAATAATCATGCAGAGAAAGAAAAAATATATGATCTCACTTCAATGTGGAATCTAAAAACAAAACAAGCAAAACAAAATGTAAAGTCTCACACGTACAGAGAAGAGACGGGTGGTAGCCAGAGGAGATGGACTTTGGAGGGGAGCAGATATAGTTGAAGGGAACTAAAAGATACAAACTTCTAGTTATAAATAAATAAGTTATGTAGATGTAATGTACATCTTGGAGAAGGAAATGGCAACCCACTCCAGTATTCTCGCCTGGAGAATCCCAGGGACAGGGGAGCCTGGTGGACTGCCATCTATGGGGTCACGCAGAGTCAGACACAACTGAAGCGACCTAGCAGTAACAATGTACATCTTAAGAATAAGGTCAATAGTATTATAATAACTTTGCATGGAACAAATGGTTACAGACTCACAGCTATACAGAAAGAACTAGTAGTTACCAGCGGGGAGAAAGAGAAGGGGAGGGGAAACACAGGGGTAGGGAACTTGTTAAAAAGGGTTACTGTGGGATTATATGAAATTGTGTAAGTGAAACTTTTAAAAGTTGTAAAGCAGTATAGAATTTAAAGAATCTTTCGTTGAATGAAAACAAAACACTAAGTGAAACAATTTCCCCTAAAAAAAAAGAGAGACAAATAATATATGATATCACTTATATATAGACTATTAGAAGACAAACTACTGAAAATTTTAAAAAGACAGACTCATAGATACATACACCAAACTATAGATTAGCAGTAGGCAAAAAGAGAGGGAAGAGACAAGATAAGGGTAGAGAATTAAGAGGTACAAACCACTATGTAGGAAATAAATAACCTACAAGGACATATTGTTCAGCACAGAAAATATACTCAATATTTTATAATAACTATAAATGGAGTATAACCTTTAAAAATTGCAATTCACTATGTTGGATACCCGAACTTACATAATATTGTATATCAACAATACCTCAATTTAAAAAAATTTAAAGAAAGAACTTAACCTCAAAACACTGCTCTAGGTCTATCCATGTTGTTGCCAGAGGCAAGATTTCATTTTTTCTGGCTGAGTAACATTCTATTTTGTATGCATACCACATGAACTCTGAAATACATACATTTTTCCCAAAGCTCCTTTGTTAAATATGACAATAAATTTTGCCTGACCCTGTGCATTAAAAATACATTAATATTAACCTAATCCCACACAGAAAAATCTAATCCACATGGCTCCCCAGACACTGGCAAGCACATATACACCATTGATCTCCCTCAACTGAATCCCCTGAAAAGTACAATGTTCCCATATTGACTTGAGATCTGCCAGATCTAGACTACACCTTGGTCCATATCTGAATCCCCCAAAATAAAAGTACTCACCCACATAAATATTTGCCCACTCATGATAGCCCATGTTTGGGGAAACTGAAGCATAGTCTTGAGATGATGTACTGTGGTTCAGAAACTCTGAGATTAGTGCTTTCTTAACAGGAAGCCTCAGGGGTCCCCTGTCCCCTTGGAGTCAGCAGTGCTGGCTGTGATTCTCATTTGCTTTCCCTGCCTACAGAGATTCAAGGACAAACTCCTCTGAGAGGTCCTCACATCATGACTCCCTCAGCCTAATAAGTGCCCCAGAGACCAGCAGAGCAGATCTCAGACTCATGAGAAGCTGGCTGGGCTTCCACAATCAGGAGAGTCCTCCCACTTGAGTCAGAGCATCTCTGCCTTCTGATATCTGGAGCTGGGAGGAACAGTATCATGCTAGGGACCAGGTGTTAGGGAAGAAATGGGGGTTGAGGTCAGGAAAGGGAAATGTGTTATCCCTTTGGAGTAGTATGTCGGCTCCTCCTCCATCCCTGCTTCTCTCCTTGTCAATCAGCCCAGTCTGCACATGCAGAAGCTGAACTTTGGCTGAGAAGCAGATTTGACCTGATGAACAGACGTGGTGCACATCAATTTCTGGAGTGGCTGGGAAGGAAAGAAAAGCATCTGGACATAGAGGTGAGCTTCAGAAGCTGGCCACTCACTTGGCTACTCCAACCCAGCTTGATATATTACTCTTTTCTCCCTGATACTTTCAAATATTTCATAGATTGAGAAGTCATAAGATCCAAGTAACATTTCCATATGTCACTTGGTTTTAAATCCATCCAGTTGGACTTCTAGGCACCTATACCATATGTTTTGGTGGAAACAAAATCCTTCAATAGAAATAAGAGGAAAGAAACAGTTGTATTCCCAGCATCATTCATACCTTTTAGAGCTAATCTTCCTGATGCTCAGATCCAAAACCTTCCTCTCTTTCTAGTCATCAGCCTGGGTGCTCCTCACATCTACAACCTGGAGGCTCCAATCTCATTAATTCACCAGATCACCACTGATTTTTAATATTCCACATTCTCCAGGCAGACCTTTCACAAGTGACTCATTTTTGAATACTGATCTGTGTGTGATAAACTTCCTTATGCACATGATATTCCCTGACTATTCATAAAACATCAGGAATCAACTTGTGAGCAGATGATGCAAGATAAATCACATCCATACTTTTTGTCTTCAGGGTACTGTCCACGGCACAGTCACAGCTCAAGCATGGCTAATTATTTCTGCCTTATTTGGGCCCTTTAATCAAGCAAGGATATTCCAATTTTCAAATTCCACCATCTCTTCAACACAGAAAGGTAGGTCAGCTCTCTTGTGACTATAAGAACATGGAGGAAGAAAGACTTGTCAGTTTAAAAGGGTAGAAGGATAATTCATGTAGGAAATTTTCAAAATGAGGAAAACAGTGCGTGTGCCAAATTGTGACAGATAATGAGTATACCAAAACTAGAGGAGGGTAGCATAACATTTGGGAGCATGAGCTTAGAGCATGTCTGATATCAGAGTAGGATTCAAATCCTGATTCCTATTCACTTCCTTCATGACCTTGGGCAAACCACTTCACCTCCATAAGCCTCAGTTTCCTGATAAAAACACATGCCTCTCATTTCCTCTTTTTGGGGGGTGTAGTGAGGTGCTTAGCATAAATGTGGCATGTAATAACTTTTTAATAAATAACTGGATTTATTATTAACTCTACTAATTCACTCAAAGCTCAAGCCATAAGCAAGGTGTTCTTCTATAAAATCGTGGAAAATCCTGAAATTAGCCTGACAATTCAACAATGAAGAGTGTGGTATTTTATACAAGTGAATTAACTGATTATGAGAACATCTGGAAATAGCACATAAGGAATGATGACACAGAGATTGATGAGTATCAACATCTTCTTGTGGATATTTACGATATGCTTGTCTTTGTTCCAAGTGTTTTAACTGCCTTCTCTCACTAAGCCTTCATGAGAATATAGATATTTGTGTCCAATATTACATATGAAGTAACTGAGGTTTAAAAACTGTTTAGTAGCTTACAACTAAAGTGTAAGTATCTATTTGTTCAATGAAGTAATATATTAATGCATCAACGTACTATGCCAACGGAGAAGGAAATGGCAACCCACTCCAATATTCTTGCCTGCAGAACCCTACAGATGGAGGAGCCTGGCGGGCTATAGTCTATAGTGTCTCAAAGAGTCAGACACTACTGAAGTGACTGAGCATGCATGCACAGTATACCAATGTGTGTTCAAAATGTGGAAAGAGTGTGCTGCCTCTTAAAAAAAATGATTTTAAACACTTTGTTGATACAGTATGTTCACTGTAGATATTTTTACTGTAACCAAGCATCTATAAATAACCAATATCTAAAAATGATTGAAATTCTTATGGAATGTGTCTATAGAAAAGGCAGGGGTGAGTATGCTGACTCTAAGGAGTTGACATAAAACACTTTTTCAAAACACTCTGCAGATGTGGAGTTTTTTCATAATATTATATTACATATTCTGTTTGTTGATGATCTGTCACCCAAATTACAACATGAATGGCACAAAAGGCAAGATTTCTCAGTTGAATTGCTATGTTCCCAGTAGGGAAACAGTGCTTCCCCCAGATTGGGATCTAAGGAACTTGAATCAGAGAGGTCCACCTCTGATGACTTCTAAGGGAAAGCTCTTATTCTGTCCCTCCAACTATTTTTTTATTGGAGGCTATTTACTTTACAATATTGTATTGGTTTTGCCATACATCAACATGAATCTGCCACAGGTATACACATGTTCCCCACCCTAAACCCCCCCTCCCACCTCCCTCCCCGTACCAACCCTCTGGGACATCCCAGTGCACCAGCCCCAAGCATTCTGTATTCTGCATATGATGCCCATGGGTTTGGGAAGGGAGGTCCACATAAAGAACCATGAGAGTGGCAAGCTTTTCCTGAATAGCTGGTAATGATGACCAAATAGAGGAAACAAAGACTTATCATGATTTGGGCTATGGAACGGTAGCATGTGAAATAACAGAATGTCTTGTATTTAACCAGACCCAAGCCAATGGAAAGACTCAACCAAACTAGCAGTGTTTCTGAGTTCATCCTCCTGGGACTCTCCTCCTGCCCTGAGGACCAGAAGCCACTCTTCAGCCTCTTCCTCATCATATACCTGGTCACCGTAACAGGGAACCTGCTCATCATCCTTACTGTCCACTCTGACCCCCAACTGCACACCCCCATGTATTTCTTCTTGAGTGTCCTGTCTTTCACTGACATTTGCTTTACAACAACCATTGTCCCCAGGATGCTGGTGAACTTCCTGTCACATAAGACCATCTCCTATGCTGGGTGTCTGTCCCAAATGTATTTTATATATGCTCTGGGCAACACTGACAGCTGCCTTCTGGCAGTCATGGCCTTTGACCGCTATGTGGCCATCTGTGACCCCTTCCACTATGTCACCACCATGAGCCACCGTCGCTGTGTTCTGCTGGTGGCCTTCTCCTGCTCATTGCCTCACTTCCACTCACTCCTACATGTACTTCTGCTGAATCAGCTCACCTTCTGTGACTCTAACGTTATCCATCATTTTCTCTGTGACATCAGCCCTCTGATGAAATTGTCCTGCTCCCCCACATTAATCAATGAAATTGTGATAATGACAGAAGGACCTGTTCTTTTGGTGACCCCCTTTCTATTCATTACTTTCTCTTATATACGAATCCTCATTGCAATTCTCAAAATTCCCTCAACTTCTGGGAAATGCAAAGCCTTCTCCACGTGTGGTTCGCACCTCACTGTGGTAACACTCTTTTATGGAAGCATCTTCTATGTGTATTTACAACCTGTGTCCACCTACACAGTCAGGGACCACATGGCAACAATTGTCTACACAGTTCTGTCCTCCATGCTCAATCCTTTTATCTACAGCCTAAGAAACAAAGACCTGAAACAGGGTCTGAGGAAGCTGGTGGGCAGGAGGAAACCTCAGGCAGCACCCCCTTGATGAACACACAAGGGAATCTTCCCCATTTGAATCTGGTTTCTACTGGCTTTTGGTGATCAAGCAAGCTCTTGGAGGTTAACATTTTTAACCCATGTGAGAATAGGAATTATGGTCAGTTACATCCCTTGATGAAGACCCATCAATTGGCTCTGCCTCAGCTTAAATCATGATACACCCTCTCACCATTTCTCTGCTCTTCTATGAAGATTCATCACATTGCATCTTAGAAATATTACTTTGAGATAAGACTTTTCTCACAGATATTTCCTGGACTAATTTCTGTCTTTTATCAAGAATTATCCTCCAGAATTCTTCAATTTCAGTAAATTGCTAAAACTAATTACTTAATTTATAGCTGCTGATTGTCTTTGAAAATGTTTGAAAGAGGAGATAATGAATGGAGAAAAGGAAAAGGAGAAGATGGAGTATATTTTACTTAATTATCTCAATATCAGGATTTTTTATACACCTTAATTTTCTCTTCCAAAACTTTTTCTTGGCTTACACATTAATTTTTCACTTTTACTATTCTCTTATCTTTCTCCTGATTTCCTATATTTCTGTGAGTTTATATCTTTCCAGTTTCTTATTTTTTAGCATACAACTGCCAAATGCTAATGGCCAGAAAGAATGAGAATCATGAATGATAACATAAAATTAACCACTGCATAGTGTGGATATTGAAACATTTCTTATTTCTGTCAATCCTTAAACCTACATGTTTAAAATATATGATTTAAACTGTATTCTAGAAACTCCAACTCTTGAGTCTGACTTGCAGGTTTATTATTAATATCATAAGTGTATATTGATTCCAGATGATTTATTTTAGTCAATCAATTTTATAACAGATAAAAATTTGGGAAAAACCTAAAATCCTATCAATAAGGACTGGAGAAACTAGTTGTGATTAATTATCAAATATAACAATATGCAGCAGGCAGAAAATACCACGCAGATCTCTATTATTTTCTTGAAATGTCATTAAATAGAAATCTTAAGTAGACCTGAGAATGAAAGTATGAATTCATTTTAATTCTCAAAATAATGTTATATATCTGTATAGTCACTGGAATAAGAATGGAAGTGTAAGGGTAGGGAGGGACACAGAGGTAGAGAAATTGCACTTCTTTATACACATTCATCTGAATTTGTATAAATAAATATTTATAGTTCGTGGAATTGAAATTTATTAATAAATCCAATGACCAACCCAATGGTGAAAGACTGTTTGTAAAATACCAGCTGAATAGAAACTTTGTAGGTGCTTGCAAATATGAAAAACATCTTTGTTTGGCTCTTTCACTTGAATCATAATTTGATAGGATACAGCATTCTAGGTATCAAAACTTCTGGAACATTAAGGACATATCTGATTGTTCTACTGCATCAAGTGTTTTCAGTGAGAATCAAGAGGTCACTCTAATGTGATCACCTCCCTTTTGCTGTTGTTCAGTCACTGAGTCATGTCCAACTCTTTTCTATCCCATGGACTGCAGCACGCCAGGCTCCTCTGGCCTCCACTATTTCCTGGAGTTTGTTCAAATTCATGTCTCTTGAGTCAGTGAGGCTATCTAACCGCCTCATCCTCTGTCACTCCCTTCTCCTTTTGCCTGCAATCTTTCCCAGCATCAGGGTCTTTTCCAATGAGTCAGCTCTTTGCATCAGGCGGCCAAAGTTTTGGAGCTTCAGCTTCAGCAATCCTTTCGATGAATATTCAGTGTTAATTTTCTTTAGGATTGACTGCTTTGATCTCCTTGCTATCCAAGGGACTCTCAAGAGTCTTCTCCAGCACCACAACTTGAAAGCATCAATTCTTCAGCACTCAACCTTCTTTATGGTCCAGTTCTCACATTCATACCTGACTACTGGAGAAACCATAGCTTTGACTATACAGACCTGTGTCAACAAAGTTACATCTCTGTTTTTTAATAGGCTGTCTAGGTTTGAGGTAACTTTCCTTCCAAAGAGCAAGAATCTTTTAATTCATGGCTGCAGTCATCATCCTCAATGATTTTGGACCCCAGGAAAATAAAGTCCATCACTGCTTCCACTTTTCCCCCTCCTATTTGCCATGAAGTGATGGGACCAGATGCCAAGATCTTAGCTTTTTGAATGTTGAGTTTCAAGCCAGCTTTTTCATTCTCTTCTTTCACCTTCATCAAGAGGCTCTTTAGCTCCTCTTCACTTTCTGCCATTAGAGTGGTATTATCTCCATAGCTGAGGTTGTTGACATTTCTCCTGCCAATCTTGATTCCAGCTTATGATTTATTCAGCCTGGCATTTTGTATGATGGGCTCTGCATGTAAATTGAATAAGCGGGGTGACAGTATACAGCTTTGACATACTCCTTTCCCAGTTTGGAACCAGTCTACTGTTCCATGTCTGGTTCTACCTGTTGCTTCTTGATCTGCTTTCAAATTTCTCAAGAGACAGGCAAGGTGGCCTGGTATTCCCATCTCTTTAATAATTTTTTGAGTCACACAAAACCCTTTGCAATGACAAGGCTGTGATCCATGCAGGGGAATATAGGAGAAGGGAATTTTAAAAAGGGCAATTGTGGGGTTATATGAAATCATGTATGTGAAACTTTTGAAAATTGTAAAACACTATAGAATTGAAAGACTCTTTCACTGAATAAACAAAGGAAAACTAAGTAAAACAATTTTCCCCTAGGAAAAAGAAAACAGAAAGAGACAAATACTGTATGGTATCATCTATATGTAGAATGTAGAAATAAAAGAAACTATTGAAAATAGCAAAAAAAAAAGGCAGATATAGAGAACAAACTCTATGTTAACAGTGAGGCAGAGCAGAAAAGGGGCAAAATAGGGATAGAGGTTTAAGAGGTACAAACCACCACGTGTAAAACAAGTGACCTATTTATACAAGCATGTATTGTTCAGCACAGATAATATACCCAATAGTTTATATTATAACTATAAATGGGGTATAATACTTAAAAATGAGAATCACTACATTGTACAGTTGGAACTTAACACGTTGCACATAAAGTATACCTCAGTTTTTAAATTTCTTTTAAAGAAAGACAGTTGCTGAGAGGACAAATTCAAAAGTTCCCACCAATGGTTCATAGAATTCTACTCAGCACACTGTAATGGCCTATATGGAAAAAGAATCTAAAACAGAGTGGATATATGTATATGCATAACTGATTCATTTGGCTTACATCTGACTAATGAAATATTGTAAATCAAATATACTCTAATAAAAAAAGTTTTTTAAGGAAAATAAGAAAATTTACCAGCCTGTGCAAGAAAAAATGTTCTCATCAAAACAAATAATTTGTAACTATGTGAGGTTATGGATGTGTTAACTAACATTATTGTGGTAATTACTGTGCTTAATAAATACATCTCAAACAACTGTGTTGTATACCTTTAACTTACACAATGCTATATGTAAATCATCTCAATAAAGCTGGAAAATAATAATTAAATATTTGTTGGGTGAATGAATGGAAACAAGAGAAAGATGAAGGCCACGTGAAGAGTAAGTGCAGGAGGCAGGACTCAAACCCAGGGGTTTCTGCCTCAGTAGTATTTACTCTTGGTAAGTAGATTAAACTTTCTACACTCAGCTCAAAGGTAAGGAAGAAGACGCAGATGTTTTGTGTGAGACAGTGGTTTACCCTGAGGGCAGTAGCAGAATGTGTTGTTTTTCCTATATTTGTGGATGATTTTTAACAAAATATACAATATTATCTATATAAAGCTCAAAAGAAAATTTTATTTCTGGTTTTAGTGCCAGAAAGAACTGCTATCCTGCTTTTTCAGATGAAGAAGCTGAGGCTCATAGAGGCTAAGTCTCTTGTTAAAAGCAACCCCTAAATGAGTAGGCCAGCATTCTAATAAGTATCTCCTTTCCCTCAAAACAACACTCTTAAATACATACATGTTTTTCAAAGCCCCTTTGCTAAATATGACAACACTTGCCTGGCTCTGTGATTTTAAACATACATAAATTCACATTAGCCTAATCCCACACTTAAAAAAAAAATCTAATCCACATGCCTCCCCAGATACTGGAAAGCACATACACACCATTGATCTCCACCAATTGACCCCCTTAAAGTTGGAAAACTCTGCATATTCATTTATGTATGATCTGTCTGGTTCTAGAATATACCTTGGTCCACAACTATTTTCAATAAAATGAAAATATTCACCCACATGAATATTTTTCTACCCTTGATAAAGTACAGTTGAAGCCTGACCTTGAGATGGTGCACTGAGGTTCATTAGCTCTGAGATTAGTCCCAACAGCTAAACAGGAAGCCTCAGGGGTCCCTATCCCCTTGAAGTCAGCTGGGCTAGCTCTGATTCCCTTTGTGCTTTCTCTGCCTACAGAGATCCCAGGATGAAATCCCCTGAGAAGTCATCACACCACAACTTCTTCAATCTAACAAGCAGCCCAGAAGCTAGCAGAGCAGACTCCAGACTCACGAGAAGCTGGCTAGGCTTCCACATTCAGGAGAGCCCTCTTACTTGAGTCAGAGCATCTCCCATGAGGAAGCTGAGCTTTGGCTGAGAAGCAAACTATGACCTGATGAATAGACAAGGTGCAGATCAGCTTCTGCAGAGGTTGGGAATGAAAGAAAAGCATCTGGACATGCAGGTGAGCTTCAGGAAATGGGCCACGCACTGGGCAACTCTAACCCAGCTTAGCACCTTACTCTTTTCTCTTTGGATACTTTCAAATATTTTATGGATTGAGAAGTCATAAAGTCCAAGTAGAACTTCCATGTGGCCTTTGGTTTTAAGTCCATCCAGTTGGACTTCTAGGCTACCTATAACATAAGTTTTGGTGAAAGCAAAGTGCTTCAGCAGAAAAGAAGGGGAAAAAAAAAAAGAGATTGTATTCCTATTCTGATCCACTCACCCTGTGCTTTTAGAACTATTCTCCCAGGTTCTCAGATCCAAAACCTTCCTCCTTTTTTCTAGCCTGGGTGTTCTTCACATCTATGACCTGGAGCATCCAATTTAAATAATTCACCAAATTGCCACTAATTTTTGTATTCTGCATTCCCCCAGGCAGCCCTTTCACAAATGACTCATCTTTGAATATTGATTTGTATGTAATAAACTGCTTTGCAGACATGGTGTCTCCCTTGTTATCCTTAAAATGTCAAGAACCACCTTGTCAGCAGGTGATGCAGGACAAATCAAACCCCTATTTTTTGTCTTCAGGGTACTGCATGGCCACAACTCCACACTCCAGACACACCCCAGTTATAAAAGCCCATGATATTGGTCAGTTAATCGTGAATATTCAAATACTCAAATTCTACCATCTCAGCAACAAAGATAGCTAGATCACTGCTGTTGCAACTACAAGGATAGATTCAGAACATGGGAGAAGAAAGCTTGTCAATTAAGGGTGATAGAGACATATTTCATGTTAGGAAACTGTCAACATGAGGAAAATAATGCATGTGATTGGTTGTGACAGACGATAAATATACCAAAATTAGGGAAGGGGTAGCATAATGCTTGAAAGCAAGAGCTTAGAGTGAGTCAGAAATCAGACTGTGTCCAAATCCTGATTGTGATTCAATTCCTTAGTGACCTTGAGCAAATTGCTTCACCTCTATAAGCCTCATTCTCCCGTTTCATAACAGATGCTTCCCAATTCCTTATTATAGAATTTAGTGGGATGAATGTCATAAGCTTGACGTATAATAATTTTTCAACAAATATTGGTTCATTATAATTAACTTTAATTACTGATTCACTGAAAGCTCAATGCATTGAAACAAAACAAATATTTCTTTCATTGCTGTTGTTCAGTCACTAAGTCATGTTTGACTCTTCACGATCCCATGGACTATAGCACACCAGGCTTCCCTGTCCATCACTGTCTCCCTGAGTTTGCTCAAACTCATGTCCATTGAGTCAGTGATGCCATCCAACCATCTCATCCTCTGTCACCCACTTCTCATCCTGCCCTCAATCTGTCCCAGCATCAGGGTCTTTTCCTTTCTTCTGTAAAATCTTACAAAATCATAAAATTAGTGTGAAAATTTGGCAGTGCAGGATGTGATATTTTACACATATGAATGAGTTGATTTTGAGGCCTTCTAGAAATAGAAGATGAGGGAGGGTGACAGGGGGGTTGATGTGTATCAGCAGCTTCTTCTGAGTGTTCATAAAATGCTTGTCTTGAGGTATTTGAAATGTGCTGTCTCACTAACCCCTCATGAGAATATGGATGTTTTTGCTCAATATCACACATGAAGTAACTGAGGTTTAAAAATGTTTGGGGTAACTTAAAACTAAAATGTAAGCACTTATTTTTTCTATTAATTAATATGATAATATATCAATGTACTTTTATACCAATGTGCGTCCAAAATGTCTGAAAGGATATGCTGCCTCTAAAGAAATTATTTTAAACACTTGGATGATATGTGTGTTTCATGTCATATATGATATGAAAGTATATATGTTGAGATTTTTACTGTAGCCAAGAATGTATAAATACCCAAACATCTCAAAATGTATCAAAATCCCCAAGGGATATGTCTATTCACAAGATATAGGGGGATACGCTGACTCTGAAATCTTGATTTAAAGCACTTTGTTAGAGCACTTTGTAGATGCACGATCTTTCCTTATAGAACTTTTGCAGTAGTAAGAAGCAGAGGCCATTTTAATGTCCATTGCTGGGTGACCAGATATGACCAAAAAAACATGTATGTAGACATGTTTCTCACGGATATTTTTGGATAAACATATGAAAGGAATTTTAAGGAAAAAAATTGAAGGTCAAAAATGGATATCCATACTATACAAATGTGATTTACAACAGGAGTTGAAAAAAAAGGAAAATGGATTTACAAAAGAGGGAAGACCTGCATAGACTGACGCTCATATCCCATGAGCTAAGGAGGGAGAGCCTCTCATTCTGTGTACAGACAAGAGGAAAAATCACTATTGCGCTGGATTCGACATTCCTTTTAGATTAGCTCTGTTGGTTATTTTGAAAAATGGTTATTTACACCCAAGACCTAGTATACCAACTGAATTTGCTTTGATAAGGAATGAGGGTCCTGTGACTTCAATATCTAAAATACCCTCTACTCCCCAGTCACCTCCATCTTCTTGTATTTTGTTAAAAAATGTATCCCTACATGATATAATATTACCTACTCTGCTGATGATCTGTCTCCCAAACTACAAAATGAACAATTCAAAAGAAACCTCTCTGTGTTTTATTGCTATGTTCCCAAGAAGGATATAGGAATTTTCCAGAATAGGAATTAAGGAACTAGAATCAAAGAGGTTCACCTCAATATTTTTTAAAGTAAAGCTCTTCTTCTGTCCCTCCAGCTTGCACTATAAGGCTCTTATCAAGCCCATGGATTTGGGAAGGAAGGACCACATCAAGAACAATAAGGGTAACATGTTTTCCCTGCAGAGTGGCTAATGGTGACCAAATAGAGGGAACAACGACCTTCTGGGTTCTCATGATTTGGGATACGGAATTGGAGCATGTGAGATAATAAACCTTCTTGTATATAACTATTAATAGACCCAAGTCAATGGAAAGACTCAACCAAACCAGCAGTGTGTCTGAGTTCATCCTCCTGGGACTCTCCTCCCGGCCTGAGGACCAGAAGCCACTCTTCAGCCTCTTCCTCATCATGTACCTGGTCACCATATCAGGGAACCTGCTCATCATCCTGGCCATCCGCTCTGACCCCCAACTGCACACCCCCATGTATTTCTTCTTGAGTGTCCTATCTTTCACTGACATTTGCTTCACAACAACCATTGTCCCCAGGATGCTGGTGAACTTCCTGTCACATAAGACCATCTCCTATGCTGGATGTCTGACCCAGATGTATTTTATATATGCTCTGGGCAACACTGACAGCTGCCTTCTGGCAGTCATGGCCTTTGACCGCTATGTGGCCATCTGTGACCCCTTCCACTATGTCACCACCATGAGCCACCGCCGCTGTGTCCTGATGGTGGCCATCTCCTGCTCATTGCCTCATTTCCACTCACTCCTACACACACTTCTGCTGAATCAGCTCATCTTCTGTGACTCTAATATTATCCATAACTTTCTCTGTGACCTCAGCCCTCTGATAAAATTGTCCTGCTCCCCCACATTTGTCAATGAAATTGTGATATTGATAGAAGGATCTTTTATTTTAGTGACCCCTTTCCTATGCATTACTTTCTCTTATATACAAATCCTCATTGCAGTTCTTAAAATTCCCTCAGCTGCAGGAAAACGCAAAGCCTTCTCCACATGTGGTTCGCACCTCACTGTGGTAACACTCTTTTATGGAAGCATCTTCTATGTGTATTTACAGCCTGTGTCCACCTACACAGTCAGGGACCACATGGCAACAATTGTCTACACAGTTCTGTCCTCCATGCTCAATCCTTTTATCTACAGCCTAAGAAACAAAGACCTGAAACAGGGTCTGAGGAAGCTGGTGGGCAGGAGGAAACCCCAGGCAGCACCCTCTTGATGTACACACAAAGGAATCTTCCCCTTCTGAATCTGGTTTCTACTGGCTCTTGGTGATCAAGCAAGCTCTTAGAGATTAGCACTTTTAACCCATGTAGGGCAAGGTATTGTGGGCATTAACATACTTTGCTGATGGCCTATTAATTGGCTATGCCTGTGATTAAATCATGATACTACCCGCTCCTTTTTTCTACAAAGAGTCATCACATTGCATCTTTCAAATGCTGCTTTAACCTAATGCTTTTCCCACACTGGGCAGGTGGCTCAAACAATAGAGAATTTGCCTGCAATGCAAGAGACTTGGGTTCAACCCCTAAGTCGGGAAGATCCCCTGGAGAAGGAAATGACAACCCACTCCAGCATTCTTGCCTGGAGAATTCCATGACCAGAAGAGCCTGGCGGGCTACTGTGCATGGGATCGCAAAGAATCGGACACAGCGATTAACTTTCACTTTTCCCACATAGATTTCCTGAACTAGGTTCTCTCTTTTATTAAGAATTATCTCCAAAATCCTTCAAATTCAGTATACTGCTAAAAAAAAAAGTAAGTTCTTAATTTGTAGCTGTTGACTGTCTTTGAAAATGTTTAAAAGAAGGAGAGTGAAAGGAGAGGAGGGAAAGGAGAAGAGGATGGAGGGATGCATTTCAGCTAATTTTCTCATTTGAGGACTTTTATAATCCCTTATTTTTCTCCTTCAAAACTTCTTCTTTTTTAAATACTAAGTTTTCAAGTTTAGAATTCTCTTTTCTTTCTATCCTTCCTTCATTACATTGCTGTAGCTTAGTTTCAATTTCTTTTTTTTTAACAGACAATTGAAAATGTTAATAGCCTGAAAGAACAAGAATCAAGAGTGGTGACATTAAAATATCCATTCCATAGTGGGGTGTTGAAATCTTTCTAAAGCTGTATGTTTAAAATATGATTTAAGACTGTATTCTAGAGACTTCAGCACTCAAATGTCTAACTGAAGGAATATTATCATAAGTGTATACTGAGTACTGAGATTTTATTTAGTCAGTCTCAGTTTATAACAGATAAAAATTGGCAAAAACCTAAAACTCTATTAATAGGAAATAAGAAAATTGTGTTTTTTAATGTAAAATGTAACAATTTTCAAAAGGCTGCAAAAATGAAACATCTCTATTATGTTCTTGAAATGTCATTAAGTAGAAAAAATTAAGTATAACAAAGTATGAAAGGATGAATCCACTATAGTTTTTAAAATTATATGATATATATTTGTATAGTCATTGAAATAAAAATGGAAATGTGAAAGGAGGCAAGGACTGAGCGGGAGAGAAATTCCACTTCTTGGTACATATTTTTAATGTCTAAACTTCTTCAAATAAATATTTATAGCACATGGGATTTAAAAGTATTAATAAATTACATGACCAAGGCAATGATAAAAGACTTTCTTTGTAAGATACCAGCTGGAAAAAAACATTCTTGCAAATCTGAAAAACATCATTGCATGGCTCCCTCATTTAAATCACAATTTCATAGAATATACTATTCTTGGTACCAAAACTTTGATAGTTTAAAGACATATTTCACTGTTCTAAGGCATGAAGTGTTTTTGGTGAAAAACAAAGATTTTTCTAATGTGTTCTTTGTGATCACCTCCCCTGCTGCTGCTGCTGCTGCTGCTAAGTCGCTTCAGTCGTGTCCGACTCTGCAACTCCATAGATGGCAGCCCATCAGGCTCCCCCGTCCTCTGGGATTCTCCAGGCAAGAATACTGGAGTGGGTTGCCATTTCCTCCTCCAACGCATGAAAGTGAAAAGTGAAAGTGAAGTCGCTCAGTCGTATCCAACTCTTAGCGACCCCATGGACTGCAGCCTACCAGGCTCGTCCATCCCTGGGATTTTCCAGGCAAGAGTACTGGAGTGGGGTGCCATTGCCTTCTCTGGATCACCTCCCCTAACCACAGTTTATAGATATCCTATACCAAATACAGCCATGGTGCCACTGTTTTGGCTTTAGAGGAGCAGATTTGAGTCCACACAGTATACACCAAATGTGTGTAAAGGTCATTGTCTTTGGAAATAAGTCAATTCTAAAACTGAATGGAAATGAGAATAGCCTGGATCAGCCATGAAGTATTAGTCACTCAGTCGTGTCCGACTCTTTGAGACCCCATGGACTGTAACTGCCAGTCTCTTCCATCCTTGGGATTTTCCAGGCAAGAATACTGGAATGGGGCTTTCTTCTCCAAGGGACCTTGCTGACCCAGGTCTCAAACTTGGATCTCCTGCATTGCAGGCAGACTCCTTACCATCTGAGCCACCAAGGAAGCCCATAAAATCCTGAACAAAAATCACAAAGTTGAAACACACACATTAAAAAATTTCAAGACGTACTACAAAGGTGAAGTAATTAGTATGTGGAACATTTATATAGGAAAAAAAATATATATAGCAATGTAAAGAATAGAAGGCCTAGAAATAAATCTTTATTAATATAATCATTTCATTTTGGGCAAAGTGCTAACATAATTTAAAGAGGAGAGTAGGACCCATTGAGTACATTAAGTTAGAGCAACTGGTTATACACATACACTGTGTCTCATATTAAATATAAAGCATAAGAACCATATGAACATCTCAATAGATCCAGAAAAAGCTTCTGACAAAAGTCCTCATTTATTTATGATTCAGTTCAGTTCAGTAGCTCAGTCGTGTCTGACTCTTTGCAATTCCACGAATCGCAGTACGCCAGGCCTCCCTGTCCATCAACAACTCCCAGAGTTCACTCAAACTCATGTCCATCGAGTCGGTGATGCCATCCAGCCATTTCATGCTCTGTCATCCCCTTCTCCTCCTGCCCCCAACCCCTCCCAGCATCAGAGTCTTTTGCAATGAGTCAACTCTTCACATGAGGTGGCCAAAGTATTGGAGTTTCAGCTTCAGCATCAGTCCTTCCAATGAACACCCAGGACTGATTTCCTTCAGAATGGACTGGTTGGATCTCCTTGCATCCAAGGGACTCTCAAGAGTCTCTCTTGTGGACTCTGTGGGAGAGGAAGAGGGTGGAATGATTTGGAAGAATGGCATTGAAACATGTATAATATCATATATGAAACGAATCGCCAGTCCAGGTTCGATGCATCGTACTGGATGCTTGGGGCTGGTGCACTGGGACGACCCAGAGGGATGGTACAGGGAGGGAGGAGGGAGGGGGGTTCAGGATGAGGAACATGTGTATACCTGTGGTGGATTCATGTTGATGTATGGCAAAACCAATACAATATTGTAAAGTAATTAGCCTCCAATTAAAATAAATAAATTCATATAAAAAGAAAAAAAATTTTAATAAAATATACTATTCTAATTATGAGCCAAAAAAAAGAGAGAGAGAGTCTTCTCCAACACCACAATTCAAAAGCATCAATTCTTCGGCGCTCAGCTTTCTTCACAGTCCAACTTTCACACTCATACGTGACTACTGGAAAAAACATAGCCTTGACTAGATAGACCTTTGTTGGCAAAGTAATGTCTCTGCTTTTTAATATGCTATCTAGGTTGGTCATAACTTTCCTTCCAAGGAGTAAGCGTCTTTTAATTTCATGGCTGCAATCACCATCTGCAGTGATTTTGGAGCCAAAAAAAAAATAAAGTCTGACACTGTTTCCACTTAAAAAACTATAAACAAGATCAGTGTCAAGGGAACATACCTCAACATAATAAAGGCCATATATGGGGAAACATTGAGGGCAGGAGGAGACAGGGGTGACAGAGGATGAGATGGTTGGATGGCATCATCTACACAATGGATATGAATTTGAGCAAACTCTGAGTGAAGAATAGGGAAGCCTGGCACACTGTAGTTTATGGAATCGCAAAGAGTCAGACACAATGTAGCAACTGAACAACAACAACAATGGCAAACTGACAATCACACACTCAGTGATGAAAAGCTGAAAACATTTCCTTGAAGATTCCAAACAAGATGTAATGGATCTTGATGTAAGGATGCCCAGTCTTCCCACATTTATTCAGCAAAGTATTGGAAGGTCCTACCCACAGCAGTCAGAAAAGAAAAAGAAATAAAAGGAATTCAAATTGCAAAAGAAGTAAAACTGTCACTGTTTGCAGATAACAAGACACAATATGTAGAAAATCCTAATGAAACTACGAAAAAACTGTTAGAACTAATAAATGAATTCAGGAAATTTATAATACTGTATGATATCACTCATATATGAAATCTAAAGAATCAACAAACTAGTGAAAAAAGCAAAAAAGAAGCACACTTACAGATATAGCAAAAGAACTAGTAGCTACCAGTGCAGAGAGAGAAATGGGGAGGAGAAATATAGAGATAAAGATTTTTAAAGGGTTATTATGGAATTATATGAAATCATGTACATGAAACTTTTGAAATTTGTAAAGCACTATAGACTCAAAAGAATCTTTCATTGCTAAGTATTTTATTCTTTTTGTTGCAATGGTGAATGGAATTGTTTCCTTAATTTCATTTTCTACTTTCTCATTATTAGTGTATAGGAATGCAAGGGATTTCTGTGTGTTGATTTTATATCCTGCAACTTTACTATATTCATTAATTAGCTCTAGTAATTTTCTGGTAGAGTCTTTAGGGTTTTCTATGTAGAGGATCATGTCATCTGCAAACAGTGAGAGTTTTACTTCTTCTTTTCCAATTTGGATTCCTTTTATTTCTTTTTCTGCTCTGATTGCTGTGGCTAAAACTTCCAGAACTATGTTGAATAGTAGTGGTGAAAGTGGGCACCCTTGTCTTGTTCCTGACTTTAGGGGAAATGCTTTCAATTTTTCACCATTGAGGATAATGTTTGCTGTGGGTTTGTCATATATAGCTTTTATTATGTTGAGGTATGTTCCTTCTATTCCTGCTTTCTGGAGAGTTTTTATCATAAATGGATGTTGAATTTTGTCAAAGGCCTTCTCTGCATCTATTGAGATAATCATATGGCTTTTATTTTTCAATTTGTTAATGTGGTGAATTACATTGATTGATTTGCGGATGTTGAAGAATCCTTGCATCCCTGGGATAAAGCCCACTTGGTCATGGTGTACAATCTTTTTAATGTGTTGTTGGATTCTGATTGCTAGAATTTTGTTGAGGATTTTTGCATCTATGTTCATCAGTGATATTGGCCTGTAGTTTCCTTTTTTTGTAGTATCTTTGTCAGGTTTTGGTACTAGGGTGATGGTGGCCTCATAGAATGAGTTTGGAAGTTTCCCTTCTTCTGCAATTTTCTGGAAGAGTAGGAGTAGGATAGGTGTTAGCTTTTCTCAAAATTTTTGGTAGAATTCAGCTGTGAAGCCGTCTGGACCTGGGCTTTTGTTTGCTGGAAGATTTCTGATTACAGTTTCAATTTCCGTGCTTGTGATGGGTCTGTTAAGATTATCTATTTCTTCCTGGTTCAGTTTTGGAAAATTGTACTTTTCTAAGAATTTGTCCATTTCTTCCACGTTGTCCATTTTATTGGCATATAATTGCTGATAGTAGTCTCTTATGATCCTTTGTATTTCTGTTATCTGTTGTGATCTCTCCATTTTCATTTCTAATTTTATTGATTTGATTTTTCTCTCTTTGCTTCTTGATGAGTCTGGCTAATGGTCTGTCAATTTTATTTATCCTTTCAAAGAACCAGCTTTTGGCTTTGTTGATTTTTGCTATGGTCTCTTTTGTTTCTTTTGCATTTATTTCTGCCCTAATTTTTAAGATTTCTTTCCTTCTGCTAAATCTGGGGTTCTCCAATTCTTCCTTTTCTAGTTGCTTTAGGTGTAGAGTTAGGTTATTTATTTGACTTTTTTCTTGTTTCTTGAGGTATGCCTGTATTGCTATGAACTTTCCTCTTAGCACTGCTTTTATAAAGAAACTAAAGACCTATATATAGAAAACTATAAAACACTGATGAAAGAAATCAAAGAGGACACTAATAGATGGAGAAATATACCATGCTCATGGATTGGAAGAATCAGTATAGTGAAAATGAGTATACTACCCAAAGCAATTTACAAATTCAATGCAATCCCTATCAAGCTTCCAGCGATATTTTTCACAGAACTAGAACAAATAATTTCAAGATTTGTATGGAAATACAAAAAACCACGAATAGCCAAAGCAATCTTGAGAAAAAAGAATGGAACTGGGGGAATCAACCTGCCTGACTTCAGGCTCTACTACAAAGCCACAGTCATCAAGACAGTATAGTACTGGCACAAAGACAGAAATATAGATCAATGGAACAAAATAGAAAGCCCAGAGATAAATCCACACACATATGGACACCTTATCTTTGACAAAGGAGGCAAGAATATACAATGGAGTAAAGACAATCTCTTTAACAAGTGGTGCTGGGAAAACTGGTCAACCACTTGTAAAAGAATGAAACTAGATCACTTTCTAACACCACACACAAAGATAAACTCAAAATGGATTAAAGATCTAAATGTAAGACCAGAAACTATAAAACTCCTAGAGGAGAACATAGGCAAAACACTCTCCGACATAAACCACAGCAGGATCCTCTATGATCCACCCCCCAGAATTCTGGAAATAAAAGCAAAAATAAACCAATGGGACCTAATTAAAATTAAAAGCTTCTGCACAACAAAGGAAAATATAAGCAAACTGAAAAGACAGCCTTCCGAATGGGAGAAAATAATAGCAAATGAAGCAACTGACAAACAACTAATCTCAAAAATATACAAGCAACCCCTGCAGCTCAATTCCAGGAAAATAAACAACCCAATCAAAAAATGGGCCAAAGAACTAAATAGACATTTCTCCAAAGAAGACATACGGATGGCTAATAAACACATGAAAAGATGCTCAACATCACTCATTATTAGAGAAATGCAAATCAAAACCACAATGAGGTACCACTTCACACCAGTCAGAATGTCTGCGATCCAAAAATCTGCAAGCAATAAATGCTGGAGAGGGTGTGGAGAGAAGGGAACCCTCCTACACTGTTGGTGGGAATGCAAACTAGTACAGCCACTATGGAGAACAGTGTGGAGATTCCTTAAAAAATTGCAAATAGAACTACCTTATGACCCAGCAATCCCACTGCTGGGCATACACACTGAGGAAACCAGAATTGAAAGAGACACATGTACCCCAATGTTCATCGCAGCAGTGTTTATAATAGCCAGGACATGGAAACAACCTAGATGTCCATCAGCAGATGAATGGATAAGAAAGCTGTGGTACATATACACAATGGAGTATTACTCAGCCGTTAAAAAGAATACATTTGAATCAGTTCTGATGAGATGGATGAAACTGGAGCCAATTATACAGAGTGAAGTAAGCCAGAAAGAAAAACACCAATACAGTATACTAACACATATAGATGGAATTTAGGAAGATGGCAATGATGACCCTGTATGCAGGACAGCAAAAAAGACACAGACGTGTATAACGGACTTTTGGACTCAGTGGGAGAGGGAGAGGGTGAGATGACTTGGGAGAATGCTATTGAAACATGTATAATATCATGTAAGAATCGAATTGCCAGTCTATGTCCGATGCAGGATATGGCACGCTTGGGGCTGGTACACGGGGATGACCCAGAGAGATGTTGTGGGGAGGGGGGGTGGGAGGGGGGTTCAGGTTTGGGAA
>NW_024070209.1:92344169-92420362 GCF_014754425.2 Oryx dammah | reverse complement strand
AATCTTTCATTGAATAAAAAAAGAAAGCTAAATAAAACAATTTCCCCTAAGGAAAAGAACACACTCAGAGAAAGACAAATACTGTATGATACCACTTACATGTGATTATAAAAAATAAAACAAATTATGAAAAATAACAAAAAAGAAACAGACTCACAGTTACAAAGAATCTATAGGTTAGCAGCAAGGAGAGAGTGGGTGAGGACTAAGATAGGTGTAGAGAATTAAGAGAAACAAAACCACTATGTAGAAAACAAGTAACCTACAAGATATATTGTTCAGACAGGTAGTATACCCAATATTTTATAACTATAAATGGAGGATAACCATTACAAATTGTGAATGACTATGTTTACAAAGCAAGATAGCTACTGAATAACATATGGGGAAAACGCTGGACTCAGGAAGATTCCTCCCCAGGTTCAGTTCAGTTCAGTGTCCGACTCTTTGCGACCCCATGAATCGCAGCATGCCAGGCCTCCCTGTCCATCACAAACTCCCAGAGTTCACTCAGACTCACGTCCATCAACTCAGTGATGCCATCCAGCCATCTCATCCTCTGTCATCCCCTTCTCCTCCTGCCCTCAATCCCTCCCAGCATCAGGGTCTTTTCAAATGAGTCAACCCTTTGCATGAGGTGGCCAAAGTACTGGAGTTTCAGCTTTAGCATCAGTCCTTCCAAAGAAATCCCAGGGCTGATCTCCTTCACAATGGACTGGTTGGATCTCTTTGCAGTCCAAGGGACTCTCAAGAGTCTTCTCCAACACCACAGTTCAAAAGCATCAATTCTTCGGCACTCAGCCTTCTTCACAGTCCAACTCTCACATCCATACATGACCACAGGAAAAACCATAGCCTTGACTAGACGGACCTTAGTCGGCAAAGTAATGTCTCTGCTTTTGAATATGCTATCTAGGTTGGTCATAACTTTTCTTCCAAGGAGTAAGCGTCTTTTAATTTCATGGCTGCAATCACCATCTGCAGTGATTTTGGTAGGACAGCATAAAACTTGGTCCCACTACCTCAGAAAGGAAATCTTATTCAAAAGGCATGGTTGGGCAAAACTTTTGCATACTGAAGTGCTAAGGGGAAACGGGCAGAAATGAAGACACGTTTGCTGGAAAATGAGCAAGGTTGTGTCATGTCATCTTAATTTTTTCAGCAACACTTTGAGATGAGTTTTCTTCAATCAAATTTTCTTCTCTCAGACACATGTACCCGTGTTCATTGCAGCACTGTTTACAATAGCTAGGACATGGAAGCAACCTAGATGTCTATCAGCAGATGAATGGATAAGAGAGTTGTGGTGCATATACACCATGGAATATTATTCAGCTATAAAAAAAGAATAACATTTGAGTCAGTTCTAATGACGTGGAATGGCATGGACCAGAAATGGTATGGACCTAACAGAAGCAGAAGATATTAAGAAGAGGTGGCAAGAATGCACAGAAGAACTGTACAAAAAAGATCTTCATGACCCAGATAATCATGATGCTGTGATCACTCACCTAGAGCCAGACATCCTGTAATGTGAAATCAGGTGGGCCTTAGGAAGCATCACTATGAACAAAGCTAGTGGAGGTGATGGAATTCCAGTTGAGCTATTTCAAATCCTAAAAGATGGTGCTGTGAAAGTGCTGCCAGCAAATTTGGAAAACTCAGCAGTGGCCACAGGACTGGAAAAGGTCAGTTTTTATTCCAATCCCAAAGAAAGGCAATGCCAAAGAGTGCTCAAACTACTGCACAACTGCACTCATCTCACACACTAGTAAAGTAATGCTCAAAATTCTCCAAGCCAGGCTTCAGCAATACGTGAACCGTGAACTTCCAGATGTTCAAGCTGGTTTTAGAAAAGGCAGAGGAAACAGAGATCAAATTGCCAACATCTGCTGGATCATGGAAAAAGCGAGAGAGTTCCAGAAAAACATCTATTTCTGCTTTATTGACTATGCCAAAGCCTTTGACTGTGTGGATCACAATAAACTGTGGAAAATTCTGAAAGAGATGGGAATACCAGACCACCTAACCTGCCTCTTGAGAAATCTGTATGCAGGTCAGGAAGCAACAGTTAGAACTGGACATGGAACAACAGACTGGTTCCCAATAGGAAAAGGAGTATGTCAAGGCTGTATATTGTCACCCTGCTTATTTAACTTCTATGCAGAGTACATCATGAGAAATGCTGGGCTGAAGAAGCACAAGCTGGAATCAAGATTTCTGGGAGAAATATCAATAACCTCAGATATGCAGATGACACCACCCTTATGGCAGAAAGTGAAGAGGAACTAAAGAGCCTTTTGATGAAAGTGAAAGAGGAAAGTGAAAAAGTTGGCTTAAAGCTCAACATTCAGAAAACAAAGATCATGGCATCCGGTCCCATTACTTCATGACAAATAGATGGGGAAACAGTGGCTGACTTTATTTTTCTGGGTTCCAAAATCACTGCAGATGGTGATTGCAGCCATTAAATTAAAAGACACTTACTCCTTGGAAAGAAATTTATGACCAACCTCAATCTATGCCAAAACCAATACAGAATTGTAAAGTAAAAATTAAAAATAAATAAATAAATTAAAAAAAATAGACAGCATATTAAAAAGCAGAGACATTACTTTGCCAACAAAGGTCCTTCTAGTCAAGGCTATGGTTTTTCCAGTAGTCAGGTATAGGTGTGAGAGCTGGACTATAAAGAAAGCTGAGCACCGAAGAATTGATGCTTTTGAACTGTGGTGTTGGAGAAGACTCTTGAGAGTCCCTTGGGTTGCAAGGAGATCCAACCAGTCCATCCTAAAGGAAATCGGTCCTGAATGTTCATTGGAAGGACTGATGCTGAAGCTGAAACTCAGTGCTTTGGCCACCTGATGAGAAGAGCTGACTCACTTGAAAAGACCATGATGCTGGGAAAGATTGAAGGTGGAAGGAGAAGGGGATGACAGAGGATGAGATGGTTGGATGACATCACCAACTCAATGGACATGAGTTTGGGTAAACTCCCGGAGTTGGTGATGGACAGGGAGCCCTGGCATGCTGCAGTTCATGGGGATGCAGAGTCAGACACAACTGAGACACTGAATTGAACTGAACTGAATGAGGTGGATGAACCAGGATCATATTATACAGAGTGAAGTAAGTCAGAAAGAGAAACATGAATACATTATATTAATGCATATATATGGAATTTAGAAAGATGGCAACGATGAACCTATATGCAAGGCAGCAAAAAAGACACAGATGTAAGAACAGACTTCGAGGACTATGTGGGAGAAGGCAAGGATGGGATGATTTGAGACAATAGCACTGAAACGTGGATATTACCATATGTAAAATAGATAACCAGTGCAAGTCCGATGCATGAAGCAGGGCCCTCAAAGCTGGTGCTCTGAGACAACCCAGAGGAATGGGGTGGGGATTGGGGTGGAAGAGGCTTCAGGATGGGGGGCACATGTGCACCTGTGGCTGATTCATACCAGTGTCTGGCAAAAACCACCACAATACTGTAAAGTAATTAACCTCCAATTAAAATGAATCAATTAATTATTTTTAAAAAGGAAAAAAAAAGTCTTCTTTCACAAAATGGAAAGGCAGAAATATCGTGCAGATGAAGGAACAGGGTAAAAATGCGCAAGACCAAATAAACGAAGAGGAAAAAGGAAACTACTGGTAAAAGAACACAGAGTGATGATAGTAAAGATGATCCAAAATCTCAAAAATAAAATGGAGAAAATGCAAGAATTATTTAACAAGTTAACTAGGACCTAGAAGAAATAAAGCATAAACAGTGTTGAGCAACACAATTACTGAAATTAAAAATACTCTAGAAAGAAGCAATAGCAGAATAACTGAGGTACTATGTTATACACTTGAAACTTACACGCTTTTGTACATCAACAATACCTCAATTAAAAAAAATTTTTTTTTAAGACAGTTACTGAGAGAGAAGATTTAAAAGTTCTCACTGAAACAAATGAATACATTTTAACTATGTGGGTTTATGGATATGTTGTTAATTAACATTACTGTCAAAATCACTGTGCAATAAATATGTCTATAAATTCATTGTATTATATACCATAAGTTTACACAATGTTATGTCAATCATCTCAGTAAAGCTGGAAATTGATTAAGAGCTACTTATTAGATGAATGAACAGAAACAACAGAAACACAGAAACCACATAAGAGTAAGCGCAAGAGGCAGGACTGAAGCCGGGGGCTTTCTGTCTCTAGAGTACTTATTCTTAATATGTAGACTGAAATTCTTTAATTAAATTCAGATCTAAAGAAGAAGACACAAATGTTTTGTGTGAGACAGTGCTTTATTCTGATCAGCAGCAAAATGTTTTGCATTTCCTATAACGTTGTGGATGATGTTTACAATAACACACAATATTTCCAGTATAAAACTCAAAACCCATTCATGGATCAGAGCCTTGTCGTGGTGAAGGGGCTTGAGCAATCCAGTGAAGCTATGAGCCAAGCAATTAGGTCCACCCAAGACAGAGGGGTCATAGTGGAGAGTTCTGACAAAACATGGTCCACTAAAAAGGGAATGGCAAACCACTCCAGTATGCATGCTGCGAGAAACCCCATAAACAGTATGAAAAGGCAAAAAGATATGGTACCAAAAGATAAGCCCATCAGGTTGGAAGCTGTCCAATATGCTACTGGGGAAGAGCAGAGGGCAACTACTAATAGCTCCAGAAAGAATGACATGGCTGGGCTAAAGTGGAAACAACGCTCAGTTGTGGATGTGTCTGGTGGTAAAAGTCCAATGCTATGAAAAGCAAAATTGCATAGGAACCTGGAATGTTAGGTCCATTAATCAAGGTAAATTGGACGTGGTCAAAGAGGAGTTGGCAACAATGAACACTGACATCTTAGGAATCAGTGAACTAAAATGGACAGGAGAGGGTGAATTTTGGAAGCAGTAACAGATTTTACTTTTCTGGCATCCAAAATCACTGCAGACAGTGACTGCAGCCATAATATTAAAGGACACTTGCCCCTTGGAAGGAAAGATGTGACAAACCTAGACAGCATATTAAAAAGCAAAGACATCATTTTGCCAACAAAAGGCCATATAGTCAAAGCTATGGTTTTTCCAGTAGTCATGTACAGATGTGAGCATTGGACCATAAAGTTGAACGTTGAAGAATTAATTCTTTCAACTTGGAGTGCTAGAGAAGATTCTTGAGAGTCCCTTAGACAGCAAGGAGATCAAACTAGTCAATTCCAAAGGAAATCACCCTGAATATTCATTGAAAGGACTGATACTGAAGCTCCAGTACTTTGGCCACCTGATATGAAGAGCTGATTTATTGGGAAAGACCCTGATGCTGAAAAAGATTGAAGGCAGGAGAAGAGGGTGGCAGAGGATGAGATGGTTGGATGGCATCACCTACTCAATGGATATGAATTTGAGTAAACTCCGGGAGATAGTGAAGGACTAAGAAGTCTGGTGTGCTGCAGTCCATGGGGTCGCGGAGTCGGACATGACTTAGTGACTAAACAACAACAAAATACTCAAAAAGAAATTGTATCTCATGTTTTGGTGTCAGAAAGAGCTGTTATGCTCATTTTAAGATGAAGACATTGAGACTCATAGAGGCTAAGTAACTTCTAAAAAGCAACTAACTACAAAGTGGCCAGGCCAGCATGCTAATAAATGGTATCTGTTTCCTCAACACTTAACCTCAAAATACTGCTCTGAGACTGAACTCTGAAATACATTTGGTGTGAAAGTATGTAAGTGTCAGTTGCTCAGTTGTGCCCAACTCTTTGCGACCCTATGGACTGCAGCCCACCAGGCTCCTCTGTCCATGAGATTTTCCAGGCAAGGATACTGAAGTGGGTTGGCATTTCCTTCTCCAGGGGATCTTCCCAACCCAGGGATCAAACCTGGGTTTCCTGCATTGCAGGCAGATTCTTTACCATCTGAGCTACAGGGGAAATCTTAGTTAATTACAAGAATAAAATTTGCCTGACCCTGTGCTTTAAATATACACTGTGCCTGCTAAGTTATGTCTGACTCTTTGCAACCCTTTGGACCACAGCCCCCCAGGTTTCTCTGTCCATGGGATTCTCCAGGCAAGAATACTGGAGTGGATAGCTGTGCCCTCCTCCAGGGAATCTTCCCAATCCAGGGATCAAACTCAAGTCTCTTACATCTTCTGCATTGGCAGCTGAGTTCTTTACCACTAGCGCCACCTGGGAAGCCCTAAATAAACACTAATATTAACCTAATCCTACACATAAAAAAATCTAATCCACATGCCTCCCTCCACAGGCACTGGGAAAATACACACCATTGTTCTCCATTGAATTCCTTGAAAACTGCAACCTCCCCATATTGATCTATAACCTGAGTGGATCTAGACTACACTTGGATCCACATCTGAATCCCCCAAAATTAAAATATTCACCCAGATAAATGCGTTTCTACCCTTGATAACCCATAGTTGGGGAAACTGAAGCATGACCCTAACATGTCATAGTGAGGTTCAGAAGCTCTGAGATTAGTCCCAGCGTCTAAACAGGAAGCCTCAGGGGCCCCCTGTCCCCTTGGAGTCAGCAGTGCTGGCTGCGATTCCCATTCTGCTTCCTCTACCTGCTCTCTACTCCCTCTCCAGGGACAAATTCCTCCTGAGAGGTCATCACACCTCAACTCCCTCAGCCTAACAAGTGCCCCAGAGGCCAGTAGAGCAGACCTCAGACTCATGAGAAGCTGGCTGGGCTTCCTCAATCAGGAGAGCCTTCCCACTTGAGTCAGAGCATCTCTGCCTTCTGAGATCTGGAGCTGGGAGAGCAGCAGTGAGCCCAGGTGTTGAGGTCAGGGAAAGGAAACGTGTTATCCCTTTGGAGAAGCAGATCAGCTCATCCTCCATCCCTGCTTCTCTCCTTGTCACTCAGCCCAGAAGCTCATGGGCGACACATGAGGAAGCTGAGCTTTGGCTGAGAAGCAGACTTGACCTGATGAACAGAGGTGGTGCAGATCAGCTCCTGGAGGGCCTGGGAAGGGAAGAAAAGCATCTGGACATGGAGGTGAGCTTCAGTGCTGGCCACTCACTTGGCTACTTCAACCCAGTTTAGCATCTTATTCTTTTCCTCTCCTATACTTTCAAATATCTCATGGATTTGAGACATTATAAGGTCCAAGTAAAAGTTCCACGTGGCACTTGGTTTTAAGTCCTTCCAGTGTGACCTCAAGGTCCTCTATCTCATATATTTTGATGAAAGAAAACCCCATCAGTAAAAGGAAAAGGAAAAAAAGACAATCCTATTCTCAGCCTGATTAACACACCTTGTGCTTTTAGAATATTCTTCCTGATTCTCACTTCCAAAACCTTTCTCCTTTCTTCTAGTCACCAGCATGGGTGTTCCTCACATCTATAACCTGCAGCATCCGATCCAACTAATTCACCAAATTCCCACTAACATTTGTATTCCACGTTTCCCAGATCGCACAGTCTGAGGATGATAGCATCCCATGAGCAAATGAGAATGAAGTTCTCATTCTGTGCCCAGAAAAGAGAATAAACACAGTTGAACTGCTTTCAGTATTTCTCTTAGATTTCCCAGTTGGTTGTTTTGACAAGCCCTTATTTGTTTCTCATACATATAAAGTTAAAGTCTAGTTATAACAACTGAATTTGATAAGGAATGATGGTTCTGTGACTTCCCTGTCAAAAATACTTCCATCCCAACTTCCCAGTCATCTTCATCTGTTATACTGCTCTATTTTTTTAATAAATCTCTCCCCACCTGATATCATATTATATATTCTACTTGTTAATGACCAAAATTGCAACATGAACTACAGAAGGACAAAGATTTCTTGCTTTATTACTATGTTTCCAGAGGGAAAACTGTGCTTTTCCCAGAATAGAAACTAAGGAACGTGAATCAGAGAGGTTCACCTGCAATGATTTTTAAAGGAGAACTCTTCTTTTGTCCCTCCAGCTTGCAACATAAGGCACTTACGATGCCCATGGATTTGGAAAGGGAGGACCACATCAAGGACCAGGAGGTTGGCAAGCTTTCCCTGCACAGCTATTAATGCTGACCAAATAGAGGAAACAAAGACTTGCTGGGTATCATGACTTGGGCTATGGAATCAGAGCATAATAAATAACAAAATGTCTTGGGTATAACTAGACCAGAGTCAATGGAAAGACTCAACCAAACCAGCAGTGTTTCTGAGTTCATCCTCCTGGGACTCTCCTCCCGGCCTGAGGACCAGAAGCCACTCTTTATTCTCTTCCTCATCATATACCTGGTCACCATAGCAGGGAACCTGCTCATCATCCTGGCCATCCACTCTGACCCCCAACTGCACACCCCCATGTATTTCTTCCTGTATCCTGTCTTTCACTGACATTTGCTATACAACAACCATTGTCCCCAAGATGCTAGCCGACTTCCTGTTGGAGAAGAAGACCATCTCCTATGCTGGATGTTTGACCCAGATGTATTTTATATATGCCTTGGGCAACATTGACAGCTGTCTTCTTGTAGTCATGGCTTTTGACCGCTATGTGGCCATCTGTGACCCCTTCCACTATGTCACCATCATGAGCCACCGCCGCTGTGTCCTGATGGTGGCCTTCTCCTGCTCATTGCCTCACTTCCACTCACTCCTACACATACTTCTGTTGAATCAGCTCACCTTCTGTGACTCCAATATTATCCATCATTTTCTCTGTGACCTCAGCCCTCTGATAAAATTGTCTTGCTCTCCCACATTTGTCAATGAAATTGTGTTGATGACAGAAGCATCTGCTTTTCTGGTGACCCCCTTTCTATGCATCGTTTTCTCTTATATACGAATCCTCCTTGCGGTTCTCAAAATTCCCTCAGCTGCAGGAAAACGCAAAGCCTTCTCCACATGTGGTTCGCACCTCACTGTGGTAACACTCTTTTATGGAAGCATCTTCTATGTCTATTTACAGCCTGTGTACACCTACACTGTCCGGGACCACATGGCAACAATTGTTCACACGATTTTATCCTCCATGCTCAATCCTTTTATCTACAGCCTAAGAAACAAAGACCTGAAACAGGGTCTGAGGAAGCTGGTGGGCAGGAGGTGTCTCCAGGCAGCAACCTCTTGATGAACACACATGTGGAATCTGCTCCACTGGAATCTGGTTTCTGTGATTCTTGGGAAACAATCAAGCTGCTGGGGGTTAGCATCTTCAACCCATGGGAGACAAGGCTATTGTGGACACTTAACATCCATTGATGATGGTACATCAATTGGCTCTGCCTCTGGCTACAGTCATGATGCTCTTCACCACTATTTCTCCTCTCTCATATGAAGATTCATCACTTTCCTCTCTTCCAAATGTTGCTTTAAATTAAGCTTTTTCCCACAGATATTTCCTGAACAGATTTCTCTTTTGTTGAGAATTATCCTCAAAAATCTTTCACATTTCTGTATACTGCTAAAAATAATTACTTAATTTATAGCTGTTGAGTGTCCTTGAAAATGTTTGAAAGAGGAAAGAATGAATAGAGAGAGGGAAGAAGAGGAGAAGGTGTACATTTTAGCTAATTTCCACAATCTGAGAATTTTTATAGTTCCTTATTTTTCTTTTTAAAAATTTTTTCTTGCTTAAAAATTGTTTTCATTATTATTCTTTTCTTATCTACCCTTCCTTTATTATATCGCCATGGCTTTATTTCTTTTCAAATCCATTTTATTTTTTTCAGTTCAGTTCAGTTCAGTCACTCAGTCATGTCCAACTCTTTGCGACCCCATGGACTGCAGTACGCCAGGCTTCCCTGTCCATCACCAACTCCCAGAGCTTGCTCAAACTCATGGTCTTTGAGTCAGTGATGATATCCAACCGTCTCATCCTCTGTCATCCTCTTCTCCTCTCACCTTCAATCTTTCTCAGCATCAGGGTCTTTTCCAATGAGTTTTTTTCCAATTTTTTTTCACCAAACAATAAAAAATACTAATGGACAGAGGAACAAATGCAATAATGATAATGTGAAAATTATCCATTCCACCATGGGGATCTTGGAAACTTTGTTCCTTCCATCTATCCATAAAGTTGTGTGTATAAAAATATATGATTTAATATTTTATTTTAGAAATTCCCACTCTGAAAAGTCTGACTTATAAAAATATTATCATAAATGTACATACATTATTGAGGCTTTTTTTAAATGAGTCTCAGTTTAAGAGATAAAAACTAGCAAAAAACCTAAAATCCCAATAACAGGAAACAAAGTAATTATGATCAATTACATAGAATGTAACCATATTCAACAACTTGAAAGAATCAAACATATCTCTGTTACTTCTTTGAAAAGAAATTAAGTAAAAAAATAAAGCTGTAGAACAAAGTGTAAAAGCATTAACCCATTATGGTTTAAAAAATTATATGAACATGAGACTTCTGTGGCAGTCCAGTGGTTGGGACTCCATGATTCCACTGCAGGCAGCTTGAGTTTAATCCCTGGTTGGGGAAAGAAGATCCTGTGTGCTGGAGAGAATAGGCAAAAAGTAATAACAATTATATGAATACGTATGTGTGTACAGTCACTGGAGTAAGAATGGAAGAGTGGAGGGAGACAGAGAGGGAGAGAATTTCCACTTCTTGATTCACACTGGTAATGTCTGAATTTGTTCAAATAAATATTTGTAGCTTGTGGAATTTAAGACTACTAATCAATCAGATGACCAATGCAATGGTGAAAGGCATTCTTTGTAAGATTCAGCTGAAGGGAAACTTTCTGGGTGTTGCAATTAGAAAAACATCATTGTTTGGCTCTTAGACTTGAATGATCATTTGATAGGATACAGCGTTCTCAGCACCAAAACTATTGAAACTTTGAGGACATATCTCACTGTTGTCCTGCCATCAGGTGTTTTTGGTGAGAGGCAAGAGGCCATTCTAATGTGTCCTTCATGATCTTCTCACCTAAGCATAGTCTACACCCTACATCCAACGTGACCATGTTGCCTCTACTTAGACCTTATGAGTGAAGACCTTGATTTCACTCATTTACTCAAAGCCTAGGCAAAGAATCTTGGTTATTGTCCATGGAAACAGACAAGCCAATTCTAAAATTTGAATGGAACTTTGCCAACAATGTTCTGTCTAGTCAAGGCTATGGTTTTTCCAGTGGTCATGTATGGATGTGAGAGTTGGACTACAAAGAAAGCTGAGCCCCAAAGAATTGATGCTTTTGAACTGTGGTGTTGGAGAAGACTCTTGAGAGTCCCTTGGACTGCAAGGAGATCCAACCAGTCCATCCTAAAGGAGATCAGTCCTGGGTGCTCATTGGAAGGACTGATGTTAAAGCTGAAACTCCAATACTTTGGCCGCCTGATGCGAAGAGCTGACTCATTTGAAAAGACCCTGATGCTGAGAAAGATTGAGAGCAGGAGGAGAAGGGGATGACAGAGGATGAGATGGTTGGATGGCATCACCGACTTGATGGACATGGGTTTGGGTGGACTCCGGGAGTTGGTGATGGACAGGGAGGCTTGGCGTGCTGCGGTTCAAGGGGTCTCAAAGAGTCGGACACGACTGAGAGACTGAACTGAACTGAACTGAAAATGTCCTTGAACAGTCAAGGCAATCTTGAAAAAACCACAAAGTTGGAGGACACACATTACCAAACCAACTACAAAGTTAAAGTTATTTGTATGCATATTTTTATAAGAACCTATAAACAGATCAATGTAACAGAATAGAGAATATCAGAGCTTCCCTGATAGTTCAGTTGGTAAGAATCCTCCTGCAATGCGGGAGACCCTGGTTCAATTCCTGAGTTGGGAAGATCCGCTGAAGAAGGGATAGGCTACCCACTCCGGTATTCTTGGGCTTCCCTTGTGGCTCAGCTGGTAAAGAATTTGCCAGCAATGCTGGAGACCTGAGTTCAATCTCTGGGTTGGGAAAATCCCCTGGAGAATGGAAAGGCTACCCACTCCAGTATTCTGGCCTGGAGAATTCCATGGATTGTAGAATCCATGGGGTCACAAAGAGTCAGACATGACTGAGCGACTCGCACTATACTATAACAAAATAGAGAACTCAGAAATAAATCTTTATTTATACAAGCATTTCATTGTTGGCAGAGTACCAGTGCCATTTAATGTGGAGAAGATGAGGCGTAGAGTAACTGGATGTGCACACAGGAACCAGTTAAACCTTGACCCCTTACTCTATACCACACACAAAAATTAATTCAGAGGGGCTCATAGACCTAAACGCAGGGAATAAAATTATAAAATTTCTTGAAGAAAACAGAAAAATATATTTTTAAAATATTTGTGATCTTTAGATAAGTGACGATTTCTTGATCAAGAAACAAAAAAGCACTAACCACACAAAGAAATTATTAGATTGGATTTATTAATTTAAATTTTCATCAAAAGACACCTTAAGAAAATGATAAAGGAAAAAATATTCACAACTCAACATACCTGACTAGAGACATACCAGAATATACAGAGAACTCACATGAATCATAAGTAGACACATACTCAATTTGTTCAGATGGCCACAAACGTGAAGTCATTTCACGATAAAAGATATTCTAATGGCCAATACCATATATGAAAAGATGAAACTGAAGTCGCTCAGTCGTGTCTGACTCTTTGCGACCCGGTGGACTGTAGCCTACCAGGCTTCTCTGTCCATGGGATTCTCCAGGCCAGAATACTGGAGTGGGTTACCATTTCCTTCTCCAGGGGATCTTCCCAATCCAGGGATCGAACCCGGGTCTCCCTCATTGGAGGCAGACACTTTAACCTCTGAGCCACCAGGGAAGCCCATATATGAAAAGACATGCTGCTAAATGCCTCTAGAGGGCAGTATGCTGCTGAAGCT
This sequence comes from Oryx dammah, assembly GCF_014754425.2. Taxonomy (NCBI): domain Eukaryota; kingdom Metazoa; phylum Chordata; class Mammalia; order Artiodactyla; family Bovidae; genus Oryx; species Oryx dammah. The sequence goes on along the minus strand of NW_024070209.1, from coordinate 92,407,512 downwards.
AAGTCGCTTCAGTTGTGTCCGACTCTGTGCGATCCCATTGACGGCAGCCCAACAGGCTCCCCCGTTCCTGGGATTCTCCAGGCAAGAACACCAGAGTGGGTTGCCATTTCCTTCTCCAATGCATTAAGGTAAAAAGAGAAAGTGAAGTTGCTCAGTCGTGTCTGACTCTTAGCGACCCCATGGACTGTAGCCTACCAGGCTCCTCCGTCCATGGGATTTTCCAGGCAAGAGTACTGGAGTGGGGTGCCATTGCCTTCTCCGAGAGGGCAGTATAGCTGAGCCATTGATGCCAAACAAACTCAATCAGGTTTGACAGATTGGGAAAAATGGGAGGACTATGGGATCGCGACGTCGGACACGACTGAGCAACTTCACTTTCACTTTTCACTCTCATGCATTGGAGAAGGAAATGGCAATCCATTCCGGTGTTCTTGCCTGGAGAATCCCAGGGACAGAAGAGCCTGGCAGGCTGCCATCTCTGGGGTCGCAGAGTCGGACACGACTGAAGCGACTTAGCAGTAGCAGCAGCATGAGTGCTGAAAAGAGATCACATAATGGGAAATAATAGCAGGAAAGGTATTTTCACAAGAAACTATCTCACAGCAAGACAGTAATATTCTCAGCTGTTTCTCTCCTACATGATACTGGGTCAGGGCCAAAACAAGATGCTCCAGGATTTATTCTCTACTGAAAAGAATTGGAACTAGGTCACATTACAATAATTTCCTGAGAACTTATGTATACAGTTTGGAGAGAAGACATTAATGAGTTCCTTGCTGTTGTCGTTTAGTTGCTCAGTTGTGTGGGACTCTTTTTTACCTCAGGGACTGTAGTCCGCCAGACTCCTCTGTCCATGGGACTTCCCAGGCAAGAATGCTGGAATGGGTTGCCATTTCCATTTCCAAGGAATTGTCCTGACTGACCCAGGGATCAAATATTATATTTCTGTAATCAGGATAAGTGAAGTCACTCAGTCTTGTCTGACTTTTTGCAACCCCATGGACTGTAGCCCTCCAGGCTCCTCTGTCCATGGGATTCTCCAGTCAAGAGTACTGGAGTGGGTTGCCATGCCCTTCTCTGCCGGGAGCCAGCGTGAGAAACTCCGCCCATGGCAAAGGTCATGAGGAAGGAGGCTTCAGCATATGCAAAGGTGAGATCGAGCCTCAGGAAAACCCCTGTTCCTGAGCATCTACCCCCAAAACCAGGGTCTGCCTACTTTACTGTTTTATGCTCTCACCTATACCTCTGACTTTACGAGGGGCTGACCCCCATTACCTCTCTTGGAGAAGGAGTTAACTTACAGCTCCAAGTCGATAAAAATTCCTGGGCGTGACAAGAGTGTTTCAACTTACGAACTCCTCTGAAGGTTATCTAGCCTGCCTGTACAGGTTCGTCCGGCCACATGTGATTGTTTATAGCCTCCCAACCATGAGAGGCACGAGATGTTTTAGACTTACTAAAGGCAGATTCTTTAGGGAAGTTAGAAATTATTAGTATAGTGGGTTGGTTAGGAATTATACTGGTGAAGGGTTTTTCATTTGTTGTGCCAATAATTGCTGCTAATTCCCTGCCCTGGGTGTGACAGGGTGTCTCAGGTCAAACTTCTCTGCTGACAGACTAGCTTGTGTGACAACCTCTCAACCATAAACAGCACAGAGAGTTTGGAGTATTTTGAAAGTCTTAATTAGCATAGGGCTTTTCTCATTGTTGAGTCAATGATTGCCGCCAGGCCTCCATATCCTTAGGCACCTGGGAATATATTAATCAATGTATTTGGAATATAGAAAAGGAAAGATAGTAGTTTTTGATGTTAGCAATACTAGACTTTTTGAGTTAATGAATTTTCTCTTTTGTTATAGATCACTGTACTTTGTTATAAGTCACTGTGTCCTTGCTATGTAAAAATGTAACTTTATCACTATCTTAAGACTAAATAGATCTTAAGGGGAACATTGGTGAAAGGATTTTCATTTGTTGGGCTGATGTTTGCTGCTAAATCTCTATATTCCCTGCCCTTATAATGAATATAACTAACATATAGGAGAAATAAGTATTAACCTTTAAGATTAATCACGTTAACCTTAGGTTAAATAAATTCCTTTCTTAGTTGTAACCCACTGCACCCTCACCCTATAGGAATGCAGCTTTATCTGGTACCTTCAGAGGGTGGCACTGGTTTAAGAAAAAACACCCTTGGAAAAAATAAGTTTTTTGGTTATCAGAAAGAAAGGATCATAAAATGTCAGCAGGCCTCATGGCCAGAAGATGATGTAAAACCCCTAAGACCTTTTTTTTTTATACATTTATGTGAAGCACCTGATTTTGATAAAGGTCAGGACTGCTGACCCCCGCATGACTTTAAAATTTCCATTTGTCTCTATGTGTAACAAAAGGTATATAAGGAAACCTAAAAAATAAAGAAATCGGATCAGTTTCTGGAAAGACTGATTCCCCTGTGTCGTTTCTTTCTTGCTCCCCATTTTTCTGGCTAAATTCCCATCTGGAGCTTGGGTGCTCGCCACGTCTACTTACTAGCCCCGGCTTTTAAGTTCCACGTGAGAAGGAGCCCAAGGAGGGGCACCCTCCGATATTCAAGTGGCGCCAGTGGCCCAACATAGATGGTGCAACTTCCTTGTCTTGGAATTTTATTGGTATCCCATGTAAACCAAGTTATTCAGCCTCTTTTTCTCCACTAATATTTCCTACTACACTATCCTTTTCTAATCTCTCGTTATACTTTTAATTAAATAAGTTTTTTCCTAGGACGCCTACTCCGTCTCCCCTTCGAATTACCCTGGATCCACCGGGGCTGGACCCTGGCACTTCTCCAGGGGATCTTTCCAACCCAGAGATCGAACCTGTGTCTCTTTCGGCTACCGGTAGCGGTAAGCAGGTTCTTTACGGCTAGTGCCACGTGGGAGGCCCTTTAGTGTATGCAGTGTGCTTGAACTGGTTTCATGCCATGAATGTTATGGCAATGATGCTTGTGATCATATAACATTGGCCCAGAGAACTAAGAGGGACTTAGGAAGTTGGGAACTTGGTTACGTGTGTTGACTAAGTAGAAACACTTTCCTGGGGACTCACCATTATAGTCTGTTGGTCACCAGAGGGAGTCCAGTTTCCTCTCCAGGAAACTGACTAACTTGGCAATTGGCTCAGAAATATGATGAAGTAATATTTGAATAGACCATGCATTTGCTAAACTGAGTCCGTATCTTGCTTGTTCATAACCGTGGGAAAGAACACATACCCTCAGCCAGGAAGGAACAACTGCCATTTGATAGCAATAGTATCTGATAGATTTAAACAGTAGTGGTTAGTTGTGCTACGGCTTAGGCAAGAAGAAGTTTATTTGTGAGAACACTATGAACAGGATAAACCAAGGCAAGATTTTACTGGTAAGCCTGACATTTGCTAAATCTCCATCAGAACTGCAGTGTTAAAAAGTGTAATTGACTCTTTATAATACAATTGGTAGAGTTTGAACAGGTTACAGATCAACTTTGGGATATCCCTATGGCGGACAGATGGGCAGTGCTCCAAAATGATACCTAGACCCTGAGTGAATATAAAATTTGTTCTTTGGTGGATGAAATATAATTATGCCTAAAGACTAGATGCAACCTAGAATTTATTGAGCCATGACTTTTAGAAATTACACCAGTTATGAGAAATAAAAGATATATGAGCAAATGGTATTTTTCTAGGAAAGTTTAGAAAATTAGCCTTGTTATAGCAACCAGTGTATATTATGCTGCTGCTGCTGCTAAGTCACTTCAGTCGTGTCCGACTCTGTGTGATCCCATAGTCAGCAGCCCACCAGGCTCCCCCGTCCCTGGGATTCTCCTGGCAAGAACACTGGAGTGGGTTGCCATTTCCTTCTCCAATGCATGAAAGTGAAAAGTGAAAGTAAAGTCACTCAGTCATGTCCGACTCCTAGCGACCCCATGGACTGCAGCCTTCCAGGCTCCTCCATCCATGGGATTTTCCAGGCAGGAGTACTGGAGTGGGGTGCCATTGCCTTCTCCAATGTATATTATATGTATGGGCAAATGATTTATTCTCTCTGCCACAGCTACACAGCATAGTAAAGAATTTTAGACTAAGTTATAAAAATTAATGAAAATGGAAGAAACATAGGTATGAAATGGTTGCAGAGAGGCGGCCAAGGTGGCAGAGGAGGCAAACCCTGAATGCACCTCCTCCCATGGACACACTAAAATTACAACTACTTACAGAGCAAATGAGCCTCCCAGGTAGCACAGTGGTAAATAATCCTACTACAAATGCAGGAGATGCAAGAGTCATGGGCTCGATTCCTGGAACTGAGAAAAAACCTGGAGGAGAACACGACAGCCCATTCAAGTATTCTTGCTTGGGAAATCCCATGGACAGAGGAGCCTAGTATGCTACAATACATGGGGCTGCAAAGAATTGAACACAATATAGCAATTGAGCCCACAGAGCAAATATCTATGAGAATGACCCAAGGACTAGCAGAAAAGACTTATCACAACTAAAGACATAAAGGAGGAACCACAGTGAGACAGGTACAAAGGGTGGAGATGCAATGCAGTTAGGACCCATTCAGCCAGGTCGTGCATGGGTGCATGCTAAGTCGCTTCAGTTGTGTCCAACTCTGTGCAACCCTATGGACTGTAGCCCTCCAGGCTCCTCTGTCCATGGAATTCTCCAGGCAATAATACTGGGGTAGATTACCAAGCCCTCCTCCAGGGGATCTTCCCAACCCAGGGATCGAACTGGCATCTCTTATGTCTCCTGCTTTGGCAGATGTGTTCTTTACCACTAGCGCCACCCGTGTCAGCAATCTGCAAATTAGAGGAATACCACAATTGCAGAGATCATCCCCCAAGAGCAAGGTGTCTGAGCTTCACAGCAGGCTGCCCAGCAGGAGGTCCTGCACTAGGAAGATGGGCTCCTAGAATATACAGCTTTGAAAACCAGCAGGACCATATTTAGAAGAGCTAGACTGCTATTAATACTAAAAAGAGACATCCTACTCTTAATGAGCATCTACAAAATCTCACATGATGCACATCCAGTACAAAGGAAGTAGTTTGAAAGTGGCCTGGTTCAGATCCGCATTGATCTTGGAGTGACTTCTAGAGAGGCAAGGGACAACCGGGACTCCCCTTAGGGATGGAGATGATAGTGGCAGCCATTTTTGAGCTTGTTCTACAATAACACCTGCACTATTGGCAAATGCCATCTTGGAATTCTCCTTCTATTAGTGCCCAGTACTTGGCTGCACACATTAAAGGCCAGACCAGTCCCAAGCCCCACCCTCCCCCAGGCCCAATCCATGTCAGGCAGACAGCTGCACAGGAAGCCGGCTCCATCCACCAGCAGGCAGACACCAGCCCCTAGCCCCTGGGCTACAGTCAACTGTGCAAGAAGGCTATCCCACTCTCCAGTGGGTCCACAGCCATCAGATAAGTGAGTCACAGTCACACGGACAAGTAGCAATCATCCCAGGGATACAAGGATGGTTTAATACCCACAGATTTGTTAAACTGACTCATCACATTAACAAAATGAAGAATAAAAACCTTACAATCATCTCAATAGTTGTATAAAAATTATTTACAAATTTCCACATCTGTTTTTAATTTTAAAAAACTCTAAGGTTTCCTTGGAAGCTTAGTGGTAAAGAATCCACCTGCCAATGCAGGAGACACGAGTTCAATCCCTGATTCAGGAAGATCCCACATGCCGTGGTGCCACAACTATTGAACATGCACTCTGGAGCCTGGGAGCTGCAACTACTGAGACTCTGGGCCGGGAGCCAGCGTGAGGAACTCCGCCCATGGCAAAGGTCATGAGGAAGGAGGTTCGGCACTACACAAAGGCGAGATCGAGCCTCAGGAGACCCCCTGTTCCCGAGCATCTACCCCCAAAACCAGAGTTCCTACTTTACTGTTTTATGCTCTCACCTATACCTCTGACTTTACAAGAGGCTGACCCCCCACCACCTCTCTCGGAGAAGGAGTTAACTTGCAGCTCCAGTTAATAAAAATTCCTAGACGTGACAAGAGTGTTTCAACTTACAAACTCCCCTGAAGGTTCTCTAGCCTGCCTGAGCAGGTTCGTCCAGCCACATGTGATTGTTTACAGCCTCCCAACCATGAGAGGCATGAGATGCTTTAAATTTTCTATATACAGATTCTTTTGAGAAGTTACAAAATTATTAGTATAGTATAGTGGGTTGATTAGAAATTATATTTGTGAAGGGTTTTTCATTTGTTGAGCCAATATTTGCTGCTAAATCTCCATATTCCCTGCCCTTATAATGAATATAACTAACATATAGGAGAAATAAGTATTAACCTTTAAGATTAATCATGTTAAACCTTAGGCTAAGTAAATTCCTTTTCTTGATTGTAACCCGCTACACCCTCACCCTATAGGAATGCAACTTTATCTTGTGCCTTCAGAGGGTGGCACCTGGTTTAAGAAAAAATCACCCCTGGAAAAAATAAGTTTTCTGGTTGACTGACTGTTATCAGAAAGGGCCATAAAATGTCAGCAGGCCTCATGGCCAGAAGATGATGTAAAACCCCTAAGACCTTTGTATACTTTTATATGAAGCACCTGATTTTGATAAAGGTCAGGTCTGCTGACCCCACATGACTCTGTATTCATCCCTATGTATAACAAAAAGTATATAAGCAAACCTGAAAATAAAGAAAACAGATCAGTTTCTGGAAAGACTGATTCCGCCGTGTTGTTTCTTTCTTGTTCTCCTTTTTGCTGGCTGAATTCCCATCTGGAGTGTGGGTACTCACCAAGCCTGCTAATTTTGCCTGGACTTCTAAGATCTAACTGGGGAGGCCTCAGGGCCTCCTCTCCTTCGGGAGAATGGAAAGATGCCTGTGGCCTACGTAGGTGGTGCAAGTGCCTTGTCTTGGAGTTTTATTGGTATTCCACATAAACCAAGTTATTCAGCATCTTTTTCTCCACTAATTTTCCTACTACACTATTCCTTTCTAATCTCTCTTTATATCTGTAATTAAATAAGCTTTTTCCTAGGATGCCTACTCCGTCTCCCCTTCGAATTACCCTGGATCCACCGGGGCTGGACCCCAGCAACTCTGTTCCTGAAGCCCACATGCCCTAGAGCCCATGTTCCACAACAAGAGAAATGATGGCGATGAGAAGCCTGTGCATACACAGGAATGAAAGAGTAGCCCCACTTGCACAACTAGAGAAAAGCCTGGGGAAGCCATGAAGACCTAGCATAGTCAAAAATAAGATAAATTTTAAAAAATAAATCTCAAGTAAGTCAGTATTAAGGGAACATACCTCAACATATTAAAAGCCATATAGAGCAAACCCACTGCCAATATAAGACTCAATGATGAAAAGCTGAAGGCATTTCCTTCAAGATCAGGAACAAGACAAGGATGCCCACTCTTGCCTCTTTTAGTCAGCATAATATTGGAAGTCTTAGCCACAGCAGTCAGAAGACAAAAAAATAAAATAAAATGAATCCAGATTAGAAAGGAAAAAATTTGCAGATGACATAATGGTATATATAGAAAATCCTAAAGATACTGTCAAAAAACTATTAGAATTAATAAATGAATTCATTACAGTTGCAAAATACAACATTATGTACAGAAATTTGTTACATTTTCATATACTAAAAATGAAATATCAGAAAGATAAATTAAGAAAACAATCCTATTTACAATTATATCAAAAAGAATAAAAAATCTAGGAATAAATCAAATCAAATAGTTAAAAGACATATTCTGAAAACTGTAAAACACGTATGAAAGAAATTGAAGACATACATAAATAAATACATAAATTTATTTATGAAGACATAAATAAATGGGAAGATGTACCATGCATATGGATTGCAAGAACTGATATTGTTAAAATGACCAAACTACCCAGGACAATCTTTAGATCCAATGCAATCTCTATCAAAATACCACAGGCATTTTTCACAGAACTAGAATAAAAGGTTTTAAACTTTGTTCAGAGACACAAAAGATTCTGAATAGCGAAAGCCATGTTGAAAAAGAAGAACAAAACTAGAGGTAACACACTCTCCCACTTTAAATTATACTGCAGTGCAACAGTAATCAAAATAGTATGGTACTCACACAAAAATTATTCAGTAAGGCAGAACAGAAGCCCAGAATTAAAGCCACACTTACATGGACAATTAATCTATGACAAAGGAGGCCACGGGGAAGGGGGACTTCTGAGATGCTAGTAAGAGTTCAGCCGTGGTTAAGTCCCTGTTTTCATCTTGTGATTACTCAGATCTCTTGGGACTTGTATAATTTTCTATATATGTATCACACTTCCACAAAATATTTTTAAATTGATCCATAAACTATGTATAAACCAATAAATTATTTTGAAAGTATTGAAATGATTTGACAAGCTACTTGGCTTTCAGCTTTTAATGATTTACTTTTGTTTGTTAAGCAATTCTATAATTTTTGGCAGAGTTCAGCCAATGTTTTGAGAAGGCCCCAGATAGTAAATGTTTTGCAGGCCATACAATCTCAGTTATAGCTATTCAATTCCCTGTCATAGTGCAGAAACAGTCATAGACGATATGTTAGTGGGTGAGTGTATTATGTTCAATAAAACTTTTTATTTAAATAATGTAAATGTCTTATATAACAAAAATGGGTGGTGGGCCTATTTTCATAGCAGGCCATAGTTTACGGACCCTTGGTGTTTACAGTTTAGTTTTAGACACTAAATAGAAATCTATTTTTTTAATTTATAAATTACTTTACATTAGTATGGAAGGAAGTGGAAGTGTTAGTCTCTCGGTCATGCCCTACTTGTGACCCCATGGACTGTAGCCCACTGGGCTCCTCTATCCATGGCATTCTCCAGGCAAGAATACTGGAATGGGTAACCATTCCCTTCTCCAGGGGATCTTCTCAACCCAGGGATCAAACCTGGGTCTCCCACGTTGCAGGCAGATTCTTTACCATCTGAGCCACATTAGTATGCCAGTTGGTCAACATTCTTAACATCAGTGTTGCCTATAGGAACTGAAACAATATTCTGTGGGAGGAAGAAGTTACAGAATATAAACAGCATAGTTTCATTTGTGCTTCTACTTTGTACACAAATGGAAGAGTTCTTTGGAACAGGGAGGTGAAGACTTTCATTTTTACTAACTAAACATCTGAATTATTTGAATATTTGGCAATGAGCATACACTACTTGTGAAATTTAAACACGGAACTACAGAAGGGAAGTTCCAGGCTTAAATGATCGTGGCCCTGCTCTCTGGCATGAAAAATTAGTGGCCTTGAGTATTGTGTTAGAACAGACACCAGATTTCTCCTCTATGGGACGCTTGGATATATCAGGGGAACTTTACAGACTCACATCCAAGCAAAAGTAAGTTAACATCCTAAGCAGGTAAGAGTGTATTGTCCCGTTCCACGGGATACCAGTATCATTAACTAGAATGAGCAAAGGCCCCATCCTCATTCTGCTAAGTCGCTTCAGTTGTGTCTGACTCTGTGCAACCCTATGGACTGTAGCCTGCCTGGCTCTTCTGTCCATGGAATTTTCCAGTCAAGAATACTGGAGTGGCTTGCCGTTTCCTTCTCCAGGGGATCTTCCCGACAACTCCTCAATCTCCCCAGCAAGATCTCAGCCATATCCTTTCATGACTGACGTGTGCGCTAAGGCCATGTGCATGGGCGTGCCAAGTCATTTCAGTCGTGTCTGACTGTTTGTGACCCTATGGACTCTAGCCCACCAGGCTCTTCTTCTATGGGATTCTCCAGGAAAGAAAACTGAAGTGGGTTGCCATGCCCTTCTCCCGAGGATCTTCCCAACCCAGGAATGGAGCCCAAGTCTCTTAAATCTCCTGCATTGGCAGGCATGTTTTTTACCACTAGCGCCATTGGGGACAGTGAAAGCTAATTGTCCAACCCTTTCTAGACCATGCAGGACTTTCTAAGTGGGGCTAGTGGTAAAGAATCCACCTGCCAGTTCAGGAGATGAAAGAGACGTTGGATCGAAATCCTGAAATCGGGAAGATCCCCTGGAGTAGGAAATGGCAACCCACTCCAGTATTCTTGCCCCAAAATTTCCGTGGACAGAGGAGCCTGGTGCTATGGAATTGCAAAGAGTTGGACGTGACTGAACACACTTTCACAGACATGCAGAGGAGTGGCCCTCTGCACACTTGCCAATACAGGACTCATCACCACTAACACAATTATTAAAACCTAACAGAGGGACTTCCCTGGTGGTCCAGGGGTTAAAAATTCGCCTTGCAGTGGACCCAGATTTGATTTCTGGTCAGGGAACTGAGGAGCCTGTGTGCGGAAATTAAAGATTCCAAATGGTGCAGTGAAAAATAAAGATCCCCATGCTGCCACTAAGACCTGGTGCAGCTAAATAAAGGACAAATACCTAATGAAGATAAGTTATATTCATGGAGGGCTTCAGCCCTCTGCATAGATGGCTCAATCTATTTTAGGCCAAGGATCATTGTGAGCATCTGATGATAATAATGTGCATCACCCCAGAGGGAGAGAGTAGGAAGCACATTTCTACATACATACAAAAGGCACATGCCATGTCGGAGGGCACATAGTGTAGCCCAACTAACAATTTTCTTGGAGAGTCAGAGGCATTTCTAAATTGAGAACCACTGCCCTTAAGTAAAGACTAATGTTGAAATAAGCCAGACCACCAGAGGGCAAAATACCTGCAAATACTATGGACCCCCTTAGGATCACTGCCACTAAATTAGATCTTGGCAGATTGCCCTGTAGGTCCCACTGAGGACCTTTAGAAGAATTCAGAAGAATGCTTCCTCTAAGGATCTTGTTGAAAAGGCTTAGCTTTGCATTGCACAGTAATCGCTTCATGAAAATCCATGGGACACAGTTCTCATAAATCACAGAGCCAGAATTGGTAATGCATGTCCTAAATAATCTGCTTGTTTTTATCTCTTAGATACTAAGAATCATTTAAATCATCTTCTCACCTTCTTCACATTGGTCATTGGTGAGTTTAGAGTCAATTGAACTTCTAACAAAGTTATCAGAACTTCTTTTTGAGTTTGTACATTCATTTCACACTTGTTCAGTCATTCAGTCATGTCCGACTCGTTGCAAACCCATGGACTGCAGCACGCCAGGCTTGCCTGTCCTTCACTGTTTTCTCAAACTCATACTCACTGATGCCATCCAACCATCTCATCCTCTGTCGCCCCCTTCTCCTCCTGCCTTTATTCTTTCCCAGCATCAAGGTCTTTTCCAATGAGTAGGCTCTTTGCATCAGGTGGGCAAAGTATTGGAACTTCAGCTTCAGTGTCAGTCCTTCCAATGAATATTCAGGGTTGCTCTTTTTCTTACACTTTGCTTTTTTTGAAGATTTGTTTATGTAGACCATTTTTTAAGTATTTTTCAAATTTGTTACAGTATTGATTCTGTTTTATGTTTTGGTTTTTTGGCCCCGAGGCACGTGGGATATTAGCTCACAGACTGGGATCGAACCTGCATCCCCTACAGTGGAAGTCTTAACCACTGGACCAACAGAGGAGTCCCATCCTACACTTTTACTTTTTTTCCTTCTTTTCCCTCTGTTATTTTTTATGTTTTTGCTTGCTGTGTCTACCTTTCTAAACAATCTCATTCTTTTTAGAAGTAAATACAGTGGGAAAAAAATAAAAGAAACAAAAGGAAGAAAAAGGAAAGAGCAAGTGAAAAAAAAAAAAGAAAGAAAAGAGGATTGGGAGGAAGAAAACCAGCCAGACACATACTTGGTTAGTTTTTCTTGTGAACCTAGGGTATTTCAAAGAATGACTTAGTGACCCCAAGATGTAAATGAACAGAAAGTCAGGTCTCTCTCCTGAACAAGACCCCAGCTCCTGTGATATGTACAGAAGCTCTTGAGGATGCTTCCCAGAATTCAAAGGACCAGGCCTACATCCTTCTCCTTGGCTTGGAAGCCAGAGGTATTCCCTGGAGACCAATGACTCCACATCAGCTAACAGATAACTGGAAAGAGCTGTTTGGCCAATACTGCAGTTGAAACTGAAACTGCCAAGAGCCATCCCAATTTATAAATCATATAAAACATTATTGTAACTCCATACTGAAAATTCACTCTGAGGGGTACCTGACATCAAGATGTCTAGAACCCAAAGAAGCTGATAGTACTTCATAAACCAATCTGGAATTCTATCCTACCTTCATCACTTGTCTGTGGATTAGAATTAGCACACACACACACAGACACACACAAACACACACATCACATACTTTTTCATCACCTGAAGCCTACTGTTCTCCCATGTTACTTCATGGCAAGTAGATGGGGAAGCAATGGAAACAGTGACAAACTTTATTTTGGGGGCCCCCAAATCACTGTGGACAGTGACTGCAACCATGAAATTGAAAGATGCTTGCTTCTTGGAAGAAAAACAATGACAAACCTAGACTGCATAATAAAAAGCAGAGACATTACTTTGCCTTCAAAGGTCCAGAGGTATAGTTAAAGCTATGGTTTTTTCAGTAGTTGTGTACAGATGTGAGAGCTGAACTATAAAAAAGGCTGAGCATCAAAGAATTGGTGCCTTCAATCTGTGGTGCCGGAGAAGACTCTTGAGAGTCCCTTGGACAGAAAGATCAAAATAGTCAATCCTAAAGGAAATCAACCCTGAATATTCATTGGAAGGACTGATGCTGAAACAAAAGCTCCAATACTTTGGCCACCTGATGTGAAGAGCCGACTCACTGGAAAAGACCCTGATGCTGGAAAAGATTGAGGGCAGGACGAGAAGGGGGTGAAAGAGGATGAGATGGTTGGATAACATCATCAACTCAATGGACACGAGTTTGAGCAAACCCCAGGAGATGGTGCAGGACAGAGAAGCCTGGTATGCTGCAGTCCATGGGGTTGCAAATAGTTGGACGTGACTGAGCAACTGAACAACAACAACATATAACTCTATCCCCTATCTTTAAAAAAAAATCCCTATTTTCCAGAATACCCACCATTGTTCCTCAGTCCTAGTGGTCAATAAGTGGGGCAGCTGAGTCACACCCGTGAGACAGGAACCTGAATCCAAGGAGGCTCTGGGAATATTCTCAACACTAAGCGGGAGGCACCTGACATTCTCCATCCCCCTTGGGCTGCCAAAACTTGGAGAAGGCATACAGCAGAGTTCCCTGGGGTCTAGCATGAAGAGAAAACACCTTCTCTCTCTGAGATAAGGAGTTCCAAAGAGGCCAGGCAAAAGGATGCTAAACTATTACGGCCTGGGAGGATCCTCAGCTCAATGATTCTGGGAAGCTCTGTCTTCTGAAAAGAAGAGTCAGGATGGAGCTGGGCACCAGAGGTGGGGAAAGAGAAAGGATCTGAAACAGTGTCAGGAAACCCATCACTCTTATTGACCATGTTCTCAGTGGTTTCCTTTAACAGGGGTTAGGGAGGAGGGTAAGGAGGCAGGGACCTTCAGCTGAAGTGTGGGTTCTGAATAAACTTGCCAACATGGCATGGAAAAGGCTTCCACATCTGGAGAGACAGCTGTGGGAGAGAAAACATCTGGACTCAGGAAACAACCAGGACTAAACAATCCACACTGACCGGGCACGCCTTCCTCCTTGCCCGCCATCTGAAATCAGTGAGTCCCAAAATGGCCATGAATCAAACCCTGTCAAAAAACTTGAATGTTTTGATGTCAGTGAATCAGGAAAATGTCATCCTTGTGTTATTGTCAAAATTAACCCAGTGAAATCGAGTGCTATCTATGTGTACACAAAGGAATGAGTGACCCCTGTGAGTAAGCCTCTGGTTTTCATATGTTTGGTTACCTAATTGCAGACCAGGCAGACTTCCAACATTTAACCATGACTGGTTGCTTACTTGATCAAAATATTTTTCTCTGCCTCGTAGTATAAGTAGCTAACTTTGGGGGTGGAGGTGCTGACGTTAGGTGTTGTGCTTTGACGTTAGTTCGCTGAGTCCTCCCAACCACTCTATGAGATAGGGCCTCCCATTATCCCCACTTTAAGGGTGGAGAAACTGTGCCCCAGAGAGGTTAAGTAACTTGTCCTAGACCATTTACCTGATGAGGACAGGACCCCAGACCTAGAAAGGGGGCCAGAGCCCGAGCTCTTAGCCTGTCTGCATCCATAACAGGCAAAGCATAACCTAAGCTTCAGGGAGAAGCCAGGTTGCCTGGGTTGCAGTCCTGGTTCTAATAATTAAAATGTCATGATAATAAGGTCCTCCCACCCTCCATGCCTTCATTTCCCCCTTCTTTAAGACAAGCGAATTGGACTACAGTCTTCCCTGGTGGCTCAGTGATAAAGAACCCACCTGCCAATGCAAGAGATGCAGGTTTGATCCCTGGGTCAGGAAGATCCCCTGGAGAAGGAAATGGAAACCCACTCCAGTATTCTTGCCTGGGAATTCCCATGAACAGAGGATCCTGGCAGGCTACAGCCCACAGGATCACAAACAGTCAGACAGGATTTGGCAACTGAGCACCCACAAATTAGACTACACCATCTCTAAGAGTTTCTCTGGCTCAGAGCTCCACTATGTGTGCTTTAAAGTTGAAGCAATGAGAAATCAAGAGGCACCTTCCAGGAGAGCAGGCTCGAGCTTCCTGCCTGGGCTCTGCCCCAACCACATGCGGTGAATGAAATGGAATGCTGCTCTTAAGATTGCGACTTGAGATCTGCTGCAACTCTTCCTTCCATCTGTTGAAACTCCTAAGTGACCATCCAGGCATGCTTTCATTTTACAAATATTTATCAAGGGATTTTTATGTCCCAGGCACGGCGCCAGAGTAGATGGTGTAACGAAGAACCAGACACAATCCTCATTCTTGTGCAGCTTAAGTAGGGAAGGCAGCCTTGTAAGTACTGAGATTCAGTTCTGTGCCATGTGTGCCAATGGGGCACCTCACCCAGGTGCCCATCCAGGAAGAAGGGCAGGCCAGGCTGCAGAAAGGATGGGGTATCCATTCTGAGTGACCATCAGCCACCAGAGCTAACAAACGGGGCATGGGGAACATTTCAAACAGATGGAACAGTAAGTCCCCAAGGCAAGAAGAAGCAAGAAATGCTGGCATGAAAGAGAATAGAGAGGGAGGCGAGAGATGAGATACAGAGCCCAGCAGGAGACACATCACAGGACACACCGCAAGCTCAGGAAGGAGCTGGCCTTTAGTCTGTGGGTAACAGGGAGGCTGGGGGCTTCCCAGTTATCTCCAGTGGTAAAGAACCTGCCTGTCAATGCCAGTGCAGGAGACATAAGAGATGCCGGTTCGATCCCTGAATCAGGAAGATCCCCTGAAGAAGGAAATGGCAACCCACCCCACTATTCTTCCCTGGAGAATCCTATGGACAGAGGAGGGCTACAGTTCATAGGGTCGCAGAGTTGGACACGACTGAAGCAATTTAGCAACAAGGAGTCTTCTGCAGTAGAAAAGTGACTATTATGAGTTGAATTGTGGCTCCCCCCAAAACAAAGATATATTGGAGCCTTAATCCCAAGAACCTCTGATTGTGACCTTATTCATAAACAGGATCTTTAAGATTCTGAAATTATTTTTTTAATATTTATTTATTTATGGCTGCATCTGGTCTTTTTTTTTTAATTTTTATTTTTACTTTATTTTATTTTACAATACTGTATTGGTTTTGCCATACATTGACATGAATCCACCACGGGTGTACATGTGTTCCCAAACATGAACCCCCCCTCCCATCTCCCTCCCCATAACATCTCTCTGGGTCATCCCCGTGCACTAGCCCCAAGCATCCTGCATCCTGCATCAGACATAGACTGGCAATTCATCTCTTACATGATAGTATACATGTTTCAATGCTATTCTCCCAAATCATCCCACCCTCTCCCTCTCCCTCAGAGTCCAAAAGTCCGATCTCAACTGTGTCTCTTTTGCTCTCTCGCATACAGGGTCATCATTGCCATCTTTCTAAATTCCATATATATGTGTTAGTATACTGTATTGGTGTTTTTCTTTCTGGCTGGTCTTAGTTGCAGCTCATAGAATCTTTGTGGCAGCGAACGGGCTTTTCTCTAGTGGTGGCTTGGGGGCTTGAGAGCACATGGGCTCTGTAGTTGGTGGCATGTGGGATCTTGGTTCCCCGATCAGGGATCAAACTTCATCCCCTGCCTTGGAAGGCAGATTCTTAACCACTGGACCACCAGGGAAGCCCTCTGGAGGTAGGGTCTTTTCAGAGGTAATCAAGTTAAAATGAGGTTATCAGGGTGGATCCTAATCCAACATGACTGGCATCCTCATTAAACGGGGAAATTTGGACACAGAAACATACATGAGAAATGGAAGAGGATGAGAAGAGACACAGGGAGAAGACCCCATCTGTAAGTCAAGTGCAGAGGCATGGAATAGATACTTCCTCACAGCCCTCAGAAGGAACCAACCATGCTGACCCTTTGTGGACTTTCAGTCCCGACAACTGTGAGGCAGTCCATTTCCATTGTTGACGCCTCTCAATGCATGGTACTTTGTTTGAACAGCCCCAGAAAACTAATATAGCGAGATATTCAAATTTGCACTTTAGAAAAACTGGCCTGCCTACAGTGCAGGAAATTGAAAGACAAGTATGGCTGCCAGGAGGCTATTTTGGAAGCTGGAGATGATGAAGGTCTCCACTTGAGCAGTGCTGGCAGAGACCAAGAGAGGTGGGCAGGCAACATCGCTAGGATGTGATCATCAGTGGGATGTGGGAAACGAGAGAAAATGCAGAATCAAGAGCAGTGTCTGGGCTGGGTTTGTAGCTCAGGTAAACACGTTGCCAGAGCCAAGTCTAGACAACCAGCCCATCAGGAATCAGAGACACAAGTTCTACACAGACAAGCAACTTGAGAACACAAGGCATCATGGCCTCCTTGATCGTAACACCCGACTCTGGCTTTTATCTCATGGTGCCCCAGCCTCAATGCCAGGTGTGGCTTCATTTCCTCCACAAACACTGTGCTAAACTCTGGGGATAGAATGGTGAGGGAAAGGAAACTGGATTCCTGTGTTTGGTCAAGACAAACACCACTCACATAAATAAATGAATAATTACAAACTGTGATATGTGCCGTAAAGGAAGGGAAAGGAGTTCCATGAGAGCATAAAACAGGGTGACTTGACCCAGAAAAAGTATCAGCTGAGTTGATACTCAAAGGACGATAGAGAGGAAAAGGATGCAGGGCGAGGGGCAAGGACCATCCAGATAGAAATGTGTTTGAAGACCAGGAGGAAGTCCCTGGGGAAACAGGAATGTGATGGGACTAGAGGGGAATAGGAGCTCAATTCATATTAAATGAAGAGGGGCTTGAGTAGTGTCCCCACCACCACCAAATTTATATTCACCAAAAACTCCAGAAAGTGACCTAATTTTTTTATTTTCAGTACCTTAAATTTATTCACAAAAATATTCTTCAAATGTATGCTGTTTCCTTTTTAACAACGTATAATAGCAGGATACTTGACATTTACAATTCAAAATCAAATTAGCAGAATATTAAATATTTACAAAATTATATCTTTTAAAATATGTATAAAGTAACAGACAATTGTGTAGAATTGACATAAAAGGATGGTTCAAAAATGGGAGTATTTTCCTTCATTCCTAAAAAGGAATTATGTCAATTATGTCTCTAACAGAAACTGAAGATTCTTAAGTACACTGTTTTCAGATAGGATTTGGTATGGAAACAGAATGAGACCTAACTTGACAGTAGGGTCTTTGTACATATAATCAAGTTAAGATGAGGTTACAGCGGAGTCAGGTGGGCCGTAGAGGCTGGTGTCTTTCTTAGAAGGAATTCTGGACACAGGCACAGAGAGGGAGAGGGCCGTGTAAAGAAACGGAGCAAAAAATGGCCATGTGAAGACAGGCAGAGATCGAAGTGAGGCATCTCCAAGTCAAGGAGTATCAAGGATTGCCCGTATCCACCAGAAGCTGGGCAAGAGGCCTGGAGCAGACTCTCCCTAAGCATCTGCAGAAGGAACCAATCCCGCCACAAGCTTGACTTTGTACTTCTAGCCTCTGGAACCATGAGAAAAGGCATTTTGATTGTTTTAAGTCAGGTCTTAAGCAACACTATTTGCATGATTCTGTGACCTGAGGAGATCTAAACCAGAAGGTCATGCCCTCTGATCCCAGCAATCTGAGGTGACTTCTCAGGCTCCTCACGCCTGGTGCTGCACTCTTGACCCCCTATAATCAGATGCATGAAGAGTCAGGGCTTCCTGTCACATTGGCTCTGAGCCCAGAGAAGGAAGCATGTTTGCAGGAGGGACCTGGCATTTTCTGGGTAAAACTCGGGAAGGGGCCAGCGCCAGGTACCGGGCGCCCTGGGTCTGCAGGAGGCCCGACTCTGTTCCAGGGTCTTGGCCAAGTCGCCACCTCTCCCTGAGACTTCGTGTCCCTCACTGGGCCCTGAATGAGCACCAAGCAAGCTCCAAGGAGTCTCTGACCTTGCTGTTGGATAATCACTGAAGCTGTGTTGGGGAGACCCAGATAAGATACAAGGAGGGACTCCCTGGAGGCCCATTCTCCAAGGATTCTGGGGCAAGGGTGATGCCAGAGCTCCACTCTGGAGAGAGTTTTCCAACCACATCTCTCTGATGTGATACCTCATTACAGTAGCCCTAGGAAACAAACAGACTTCAACCTCAAAATTTAGGTGATCACTTTTATTGTTTAAAGATCACTGTGGCTGCAGGGCAGAGAATGATTGGGGAGGGGCTGTCAAGAGAGGACAGGGGAACCAAATACGTCATTTAGATGAGGCTGCAACAATCTGAATGGGAAATGTTGGCTTTCAACAGAGTGCTGACCAGGGAGAGGAAGAGTTGCAAGACTGGAGAGATACCTAGCAGGAGAAACCACGGAGATCCTTAAAGAAACAAAGCCCACGCTGATGGGTACTACCCAGAATAGAATAAAATAAGAAAATCACTGATTCCAGTAACATCCGTCTGCCATGCTTCTAGACTCACCCTGGTCTGTTCTCATAGCCAAACTCCTTTCCTGTGTCTGCATTCCATCTAGCTCCACCTCGCCTTCCCCTGATGCTACTTTCTTCTTTATCAGACATTTCCCAGTCATCCTGCTGACATATACCGTGTTTGTGGTTTTCACACCCATGTTCCTTGTTTGTCTCTTGAGAGCAGGTTTTATCTTAAGGATTAGGAAAGTGAAACTCAGAGTGATGAAGGGATTTTGCCAGACACATTGTGAGTAGACGGTGGAGCCCAGATCTGAACCCACATCTCCTGGCTCTGTCTCCTGAATGTTTCCTCCGCCCTGGCACAGCTGCACAGAACCACAGCTCCCAGTCCACACAAGACTTGGGAGAGGTCCTGTCTCTAGCAGTTACAGTAAGAGACTACACGCAACACTGATTTTGCAAGCCTGTCGTCACTGGAATAGAGATGTTACGGTGGAAAATTCCACAGTGGAAAACAACTCCCCTGCACGTTTGCTTCTAGCACAAACTTCTGACGCTTTATGAAAGCATTTTGTGCTTAAGACTATCCTGTTTGGGATCTAGGCTCTGGCCCTTCTAGGTTGTGTGATCTTGAGGAAAGCACTCAACATCTAACCTCAATGTTCTCGTCTATTGAAAGGGACTGTTGCTGAGAACCAGGTTAGAGAGTTGTTGTCTGTAATATACATAAAGCATTTAGCTCACTGCCTAATACACAGTAAAGCTTAATAGGTCTTGAAAGTGAAAGTGAAGTTGCTAGTCGTATCCGACTCTTTGTGACCCCATGGACTGTAGCCTATCACGCTCCTCTGTCCATGGGATTCTCCAGGTAAGAGTGCTGGAGTGGACTGCCATTTCCTTCTCTAGGGATCTTCCCAACCTAGGAATCGAACCCGGGTCTCCTGTATTGCGGGCAAACGCTTTACCATCTAAGCCACCAGGGAAGCCTAGGTCTTAAGCATGACTATTGTTTCTCTTAATTGTGCACTCATTTTCAAATCATACAAAACACAAATAAATGTTTCTCCCACCAAGTCTCATAAACTTGGGTGAAGCATGGTCAAACAATGAAAAATATGAAAGCTATGAGGTTTTGCAAAGAAGTACAGAATAACTGTTCTCAAGAGCATCCAGGTACATCTGACAAAGGAGAGGATTTGGGCAGGAAGTAAAGGAAGATGTGAAGACAATGGTGGAGCAGGAGAAGAGGAAGCCGAGAAGGGAGGTATTTACTCTCCCAGACTACAGAGAAGGACACCAGGAAACAGAGCTTTTAGGTAATCAGCCCGAAGCCACACAGCCAGAAAGTGAAAGAGCTGATTTCAAAATACACACTCTTCTCAAAGACACCACATGATGCTTGCTGCTTTTCAATAAGTCTATCACCATACCTGTAGAATTTTGTGGCAGTTATTTGTGTAAAAGTTTGTCTTTCCTGCCAGACTATAACCACCTTAAGAATAGGAACTGAGAATCACTCATCTTTTTAATCTCAGTGTTGGGTTCCTAATGAGTGTTTAAAACAATGATACTGAATAATTGTGAGACCATAAATCCTCAATGTTTATGAATGTTCTAATGCATAGGTTCAAACATTGGGCTGACCAAAAAGTTCATTCAGGTTTTTCCATATCATCTTATGGAAAACCCCAAATGAAATTTTGGCCAACTCTATAATACAGCTTTTTTTCTTCCCCCTCAAACCAGGTTTAAATTAAAATATTGGCTCTGAAAGGGCGACTATTGACACTGTGTGCCTATGGCAACAGTTATCTTATTTACCTGATTCACTGTTTGTTTTTTTGTTTATTTGTTCTGTTTTGTTTGCAAGGATGGTAGAGAGATGAACTTCAGCAAATCTAATAAATATTTGTAGGGAAATAAGAATTGTGCATTGCTGAAGTCTACCTGGGATTCTTTCTGAAAGGAAATTTGCTCTCTGATGTCCTTGTACTTAACACAGGTTCAATTTTATTGTTCAACTTACTTTTGTGGACTGTGGAAAGGATGACAAAATCATGGACTTTTTATAGGTATCCTAGGAAAGAGAGGAATGAGTTGAAATTTGTTGAATTAAAAATTTTTTTTTTACTATATATTTGAATATATGCATTGGCCTATGCAAGACCATGGAGAGAGTTAACCAAACCAGCAGTGTCTCCGAGTTCATCCTCCTGGGACTCTCCTCCCGGCCCGAGGACCAGAAGCCACTCTTTGCCCTCTTCTTCATCATGTACGTAGTCACCATAGTGGGAAACGTGCTTATCATCCTGGCCATCCTCTCTGACACGCAGCTCCAGACACCCATGTATTTTTTCCTTAGCATTTTATCCTTTATTGATGTTTGCTACACAACCACCATAGTTCCCAAGATGCTGGTGAACTTTCTGTCAAAGCAGAAGTCCATCTCCTATGCTGAGTGTATGACCCAGATGTATTTCTTCTTGGCTTTTGCCAACACAGAGAGTTACCTCTTGGCAGCCATGGCCATTGACCGCTATGTGGCCATCTTCGACCCCTTCCACTATGTCACCACCATGAGCCGCCGCCGCTGTGTCCTGCTGGTGACCTTCTCCTGCTCCATCGCTCACCTCCATTCCCTCTTACTGGTTCTCCTGATAAATCGTCTTCTCTTTTGTGACTCCAATATCATCCACCACTTCCTTTGCGACATCAACCCTCTACTGAAACTGTCCTGCTCCTCCACGCTTGTCAATGAAATTGTAATTAACACCGAAGGACTGGTAACCCTGGTGAGCCCTTTCATATGTGTTATCATCTCTTACCTACGAATCCTCACTGTTGTTCTTAAGATCCCTTCAGCTGCTGGGAAACATAATGCTTTCTCTACCTGTGGTTCCCATGTCACCATGGTGACCCTCTTTTATGGAAGGATTATTTATGTTTATTTCCGACCCCTGTCTACCTACACCATCAAGGACCGAGTGGCAACAGTCATCTACACCGTTCTGTCCTCCATGCTGAACCCTTTTATCTACAGCCTGAGGAACAAAGATATGAAGAGAGGCCTGAGGAAGCTGATGAGCAGGAGGATGTCCTAGGCAGCACTCCTGTGGGCATGCTCAGGGGTAACCCTTCTCCTGAGGCCCCTCACTTCTGATGATTCTTGGTGTGTACATCAAGCTACTGAAGGTTAGCACTCCTAAACCAAGAGTCCATTAAAAATGGTGTAGATGACTGACAAGACTAGAATCTACTGTCTTATTTATAGTATAATTATATAAGTATACAATATATTCATATATACATATATATCCACCAATCAAAGCCACCTTATTGCAGCCCCTCAACTGGCCAGAGTCTTCATACTCAGTCCTCATCTCCCCCTCCCATTCTTTTGTCATTCACCCCTTTCAAGTGCAGCTGAAAATGAATATCCTGCATTAATTTCTCTTGACCAAATATCTCCTTATTCTATCAGTCATGGGCACAGAATGGCTGATTTCATGAAGATCTGGAACCTAGAAACAGGTAAGGGGAAACCCTTCTCTTTTCAGGGCTCTTGAGAAGCACTTGAGCTCTGACTGTGATAGGTGTTGAGAAGACCTCCATGTCTAGGGACAGGAAATGCTTTTGTCCACTTGGAGACAGGCTAGCAGCTGGCCTGATGATTTCTTAGGAGAAGTTAGGGCCTATTGCTATACTTGGAAGTAGTTTCTATGGTGTACTTTTCTTTTCTATCATGTAATTCTTCAATAAAATATTATCAATAGGCATTTGTTATTGCTCAGTCTCTCAGTCATGTCCGACTCTTTGCAACCCCATGGACTGCAGCATACCAGTCCTCCCTGTCCTTCTCTATCTCCTAGAGTTGGCTCAAACTCATGTCCTTTGAGTCAGTGATGCCATCTAACCATCTCATCCTCTGTCATCCCCTTCTCCTCCTGACTTCAATCCTTCCCAACATCAATGTCATTTCCAAAAAGTCAGCTCTTCCCATCAGGTGGCCAAAGTTTTGGAGCTTCAGCTTCAACATCAGTCCTTCCAATGATTATTCAGGACTGATTTCCTTTAGAATTAACTGGCTTGATCTCCTTGCAGTCCAAGGGACTCTCAAGAGTCTTCTCCTGCACCACAGTTAGAAAGCATCAATCCTTTGATGGTCAGCCTTCTTTAAGGTCCAGCTCTCATATCTGTAGGTGACTACTGGAAAAATCATAGCTCTGACTAGATGCACCTGTGTCAGAAAAGTGATGTTTGCTTTTAAATATGCTGTCTAGGTTTGTCAACAGATATAGCCTTATGAAATTAAAAGACGCTTGCTCCTTGGAAGGAAAGTTATGACCAACCTGGACAGCATATTAAAAAGTAGAGACATTACTTTGCCAACAAAGGTCCTTCTAGTCAAGGCTATGGTTTTTCCAGTGGTCATGTATGGATGTGAGAGCTGGACTATAAAGAAAGCTGAGTGCTGAAGAACTGATGCTTTTGAACTGTGGTGTTGGAGAAGACTCTTGAGAGTTCCTTGGACTGCAAAGAGATCCAACCAGTCCATCCTAAAGGAGATCAGTCCTGGGTCTTCCTTGGAAGGATTGATGCTGAGGCTGAAACTCCAATACTTTGGCCATCTGATGTGAAGAGCTGACTCATTTGAAAAGACCCTGATGCTGGGAAAGATTGAGAGCAGAAGCAGAAGGGGATGACAGAGGATGAGATGGTTGGATGGCATCACCGACTCAATGGACATGGGTTTGTTGTGGACTCTGGGAATTGGCGATGGACAGGGAGGCCTGGCGTGCTGCAGTTCATGGGGTCGCAAAGAGTCAGACATGACCGAGCGACTGAACTGAACTGAACTTACTGTACTCTGGCCACCTGAGGAAGACTCTATGTCTATGCCTGACAAAATGGAGCAGGGTACAGCGGTGTTTCCTTCCTTCTGGGCAGATTGGGATGTCTGCAAAAGCTTCTGGCCACATCAGAGTCTGGCAGCAAAAAATACAAGCATCAGCTCCTGATTCTCTGAGGTAAGTTCTGGGAAAATACTCAGAAAAATCTGGGAAATGGGGAGATATAGCCTTCTATGTCCCATTCTAGACTAGGTGAATCAGAATCTACAGAGGAAGGAATTCCCTGGTGGCCCAGTGGCTAAGACTCTGGACTCCCATTACAGGGGGCCTGGATTCCATTCCTGGTGAGGGAACTAGATCCCATATGCTGCAACTAATGATCCAGCATGCTGCAACTAAGACCCAGTGCAGTCAGATAAACATTTTTTTTTAATAAAATTAGGTAACAAAAATTTTTTAAAAGAATCTACAGAGGAGAGGCTCAGGGATTTTTCATAAGCTTCTCAGATGATCTGAGGCAACTAGCATTACACCATGTACTGGAACTGCATTTACGTATGACAACTCTACACCAGGACTTCTACAGCTACCTGGATAAAACAAGGGGCTCTGCAAGACACAGAAGATAGAAAGTATCAGAACTCGGTAGCTAGAACTCCACTTTAATTGCCCCTGTACCTGTGTGATCAGTTTCTCAAACGTGTCTGACTCTTTTGCGACTCCATGGACAGTAGCCGGCCAGGCTCCTCTGTCCATGGAATTTTCCAGGCAAGAATATTGGAGTGAGTAGTCATTTCCTCCTCCGAGGGATCATCCCCATCCAGGGATCGAACCTTCATCTTACATCTCCTGCACTGGCAGGCAAATTCTTTACTATCAATTCTTTACTATTGTGCCATCAATTGCAGCTGCAGTAGAAAACTAGCCTGTCAGCAGCCTAGTGGGCAGCTCTATCGTCCTCCCATTTGCCTTCCCAAACCCATTGTCTTCATTATGATTCTTCTCTTAGATCCACTTTTTACTTCTCTGCCCAACCTCCCCTGGAGCCACTGGTTTCATGTGCTACATACCTGAAGACCACTCTCCATTATGCTCTGAAGAAAGATGGCATTTAGACTCATCAGAGAAGTCAAATTACATGCCATATCCACTCTTTCAGAAGAAAGAAAACATCATTTAGAAAGATTGTTTATCAAAATATGGTTTGTGCTCACCCTCAGGAGTGATTAGGAAAATTTACAACCAGGGTGAGATATTATTTTACACACAGCAGATGAACAAGAAAAAAAAATATTTCTGGTAATTCTGAACACCAGTGAGTGTAGGGAACAGTGAAAGTCTATGACAGTGCACAAAGGAGTATAATTTGGTTTAGTCACTTGGAGAACAATTGCCCTCATTTTTCAACATTAACATTGAATACAGTGTAGTGAGATGACAATTTGAGCTCTATGAGGTATATAATAGGCTAGTTTCACTGCCTTAAAAATGCTCTCTATTTCACCTATTCATTTCCTCCCACTGAGAAAGACAAAAAACCCTCCGGGATTTCCCTGGTGGGGCAGTGGTCAAGAATCCACCTGCCAGTGCAGGAAACACGAGTTCAAACCCTGGTAGTTCAAACCCGGGGAGATTCCACATGCCTTGGAGCAGCTAAGCCCATGAGCCCCAGCTACTGAGCCTGTGTTTTAGAGCCCACGAGCTGAAACTGCTGAGCCACTGTGCATAGCTACTGAAGCCCGCAGGCCTAGAGCACGTGCTCAACAAGAGAAGCCACCACATGAATCCGCCATGGGTGTACACGTGTTCCCAATCTGAACCCCCCTCCCACCTCCCTCCCCATACCATCCCTCTGGGTCATCCCACTGCACCAGCCCCGAGCATCCTGTATCATGCATCAAACCTGGACTGGCGATTCACTTCACATATGATAATATACAGGTTTCAATGCCATTCTCCCAAATCATCCCACCCTCTCCCTCTCCCACAGAGTCCAAAAGACTCTTCTATACATCTGTGTCTCTTTTGCTGTCTCGCATACAGGGTTATCGTTCCCATCTCTCTAAATTCCATATATATGCATTAGTATACTGTATTGGTGTTTTTCTTTCTGGCTTACTTCACTCTGTATAATAGGCTCCAGTTTCATCCACCTCATTAGAACTGATTCAAATGTATTCTTTTTAATGGCTGAGTAATACTCCATTGTGTATATGTACCACAGCTTTCTTATCCATTCATCTGCTGATGGACATCTGGGTTGCTTCCATGTCCTGGCTATTATAAACAGTGCTGCGATGAACATGTGTACACGTGTCTCTTTCAGTTCTGGTTTCCTCAGTGTGTATGCCCAGCAGTGAGATTGCTGGGTCGTATGGCCGTTCTATTTCCAGTTTTTTAAGGAATCTCCACACTGTTCTCCATAGTAGAGCTCACTGACACTTGATGTTTATCCAAAGGTTAACTAAAGGAAAAATTATCTGGAGAAGATGGCCCAAATGACATGTATAACATCCATACTTTCTCACGGATCTGATATCCAGTATATTGTCAACGCAGATCACTGGAGATATAAACATCTGTGTGCTCAGCCACTCAGTCATGTCCAACTCTTTGCAACTCCATTGACTGTAGCCCAGCAGGCTCCCCTGTCCATGGGGTTTACCAGGCAAGAATACTTGCCATTTCCTACTTCAAGGGGTCTTCTCAGCCTAGGGATTGAACCCACAATTCTCGTGTCTTCTGTATTGGCATGTGGAGTCTTTACCACTAGTGCCATCTAGACAGTGTGATTTTTGCCTCCAAACCATTACGAATATTAATTTTGATGCACCAGTGTGATTTCCAAAAGCCTCTAGCTGAAGCTGATTAAAAGAAAGCTCATGCATTGTGTCTGTTCTTAGAACACAGATGTTAGTATTTCATCTAAGCGACTGTTTATTTTTATCTTTGGTTGTGAATTCTGTGACTGATCAGAAAGCTTGGAGCCAAATCTAAGGCTCACCCATAATAAGGGTCATTACCATCTGCATTTTCAGAGTCATTCCTGGCTCAATTTTATGTCCCCACCCTTGTTTATTCCTTCTTTTGTGCTTGTCTAACCTTATTTTCAGTTTACGCATCTTGTAGCTTATATGTTTTTCCAAGCTGCCTTAAACTCTTCGGACGTAAGATCTACTATAAAGATAAATAATTTTTAAGTCAGAGAAGAAAACTCACCAAACTGGAAAAACAATGGTCATCTCTGGGTAGCAGAAGTATAGTTTTTTAAAATTTACTTCCCCATAAGGGATACCAAAATAAGATAAAAAATATTAAAAACCAAAAGTTACTTTAATTCTACCAGTTTTTTTTACAGAAATTTAAAAAAAGTATTCTAAAATTTATATGAAAATGCCAAAGAACCTAGAAGAATCAAAATAAATTTGAGAAAAAATAAGAAGGAGGGGACTCACACTACCTAGCTTCAAGACTTACTAAGCTACAATAATCGACAGTGTGCTATTTTTTTTTTCATTTTTACTTTGGATGATTTCTTGCATTTTGTGTTTCATATATTATCCAGTTTCACATTCTCACAAGATCAGCAATTACAAGAGCTACCTCATCTTCTAAGTCTGAAAATGGCAAGACAGCCACAGCTGCAGCCAACAGCAAAGCACCGATGTGCTCACAAAACAAAAAATTTCACAATTTTTCCTTCATTTTTCTTAAGCTAGGAAAATGCTAAGGCTCACTGCTGAAGAAAGGAAACCCTTTTTTTTTCTTCATGCCTCAAAAGAAAACGTTAAACTTATCTGACAAGGCTGACAAGGGTTCTTCAATAATTAATTGCACACACACACGAAGCTTTCAGTTCAGTGCAGTTCAATTCAGTCACAGTCGTGTCCAACTCTTCGTGACCGCATGGACTGCAGCACCGCCAGAATTTCCTGTCCATCACCAACTCCCGGAGCTGCCTCAGACTCACATCCATTGAGTCAGTGATGCCATCCAAACGTCTCATCCTCTGTCATCCCCTTCTCCTCCTGCCTTTAATCCTTCCCAGCATCAGGGTCTTTTCCCAATGAGTCAGTTCTTCGCATCAGGTGGCTAAAGTATTGGAGCTTCAGCTTCAGCATCAGTCCTTCCAATGAATATTCAAGACTGATTTCCTTTAGGATTGACTGGTTTGATCTCCTTGCAGTCCAAGGGACTCTCAAGAGTCTTCTCCAACACCACAGTTCAAAAGCATCAGTTCTTTGGCACTCAGCTTCCCTTATAGTCCAACTCTCACATCCATATATGACTACTGGAAAAACCATAGCTTTGACTAGACGGACCCTTGTCAGAAAAGTAATGTCTCTGCTTTTTAATACGCTGTCTAGGTTGGTCACGAAGGAAATGGCACCCCACTCCAGTACTCCTGCCTGAAAAATCCCGTGGATGGAGGAGCCTAGTAGTCTACATTCCAGGGGGTCGCAAAGAGTCAGACACGACTGAGCGACTAAACTTTCACTTTCAGACTTAGGTTGGTCATAGCAAGCAGCAAGGGTCTTTTACTTTCATATCTGCAGTGATTTTGGAGCCCCCAAAAATAAAGTCCATCACTGTTTCCATTGTTTCCCCATCTATTGTGATGACAGGATGGGATGCCATGATCTTAGTTTTTTTAATGTTGAGCTTTAAGCCAGCCTTTTCACTCTCCTCTTTCATGTTGCATAAACATTTTGTTACACAGGGTACAAAAATACTTTCACTTTTTTGGTTGGTTTCAAAGTTTGGAAAGACTGAGGAGCCATGGCAGGGGTGAGGTGTGCCAGAGTACACCGGGGAGAGGTAAGCAAAATGAGCAGAGAAAGGATTTTCTTAATGGTTGTTGGCCCATCTGAGGAGGAGGAAGCAGAGCCCCCTGATTTGAAATAACCAGGAAAACGCTCTGTCTTGGCTGGGTGGTCCTTCCTGTTCACCCTGGAAGTGAGTTGGGGGCGGGGGGAGGGTGGTGGAGTGCCAGCCACCGAGCAGAACTGGCTACAGGGCTTGGTCCTCGATGAAGCCAGGTGGGTGCAGGGCAGGGGGGTAGGGAGAGGGACCCAGAATGATGATGAGCCCTTAGTGGCCAGGCCTTGTTGCCATGGTGAAGCAATGTGAGAACAAACTGTACACTCATGTACACATAGTTTTAAGTGTCTTAATTCATGCCAGAAAACATTCAAAAGTAAATGCCTCAGTGTCTTGAGCTGGGGTTACAGAAGCAGATTTGGGAGGTTGGGACTTGCTCAGTCCCCAAGGAGCCCTGACTCCAGCAAGAAAGGCCCTGAATCCAGCCCTGAGGCCTTGGAGACAGGCTGTGGGGCAGGACAGGCCTGAGGAGGAAGAGAGGAAGAAAAAGAGTCAGGCTTAAAATTCACAGTCTTTGGAGGGCAGCAGCTCTGCAGGGCCACCTGGGGGCACGGGGCACTCCGAGTGGCTTCCTCCCCTGTGGGGCGGGGGCCTCGAGCTGTGGTGACAAGGGTAAAGAGCAAACAGAAGTGCTGATATTTCCATCCTGGCTGGGTGGTATCAGAGGAAGTGTACCAGCACACCTAGTGCTTCTGATCTGTGTGTGGTGCTGGAGAAGACTCTTGAGAGTCTCTTGGACTGCAAGGAGATTCAACCAATCCCTCCTAAAGGAAATCAGTCTTGAATATTCATTGGAAGGACTGATCCTGAAGCTGAAGCTCCAATACTTTGGCCACCTGATGCGAAGAACTGACTCACTGGGAAAAGACCCTGATGCTGGGAAAGACTGAAGGTGAGAGGAGAAGGGGATGACAGAGGATGAGATGTTTGAATGGCATCACCTACTCAATGGATGTGAGTCTGAGGCAGCTCCAGGAGTTGGGATGGACAGGGAAGCCTGGAGTACTGCAGTCCATGGGGTCACAAAAAGTCAGACGCGACTGAGCAACTGAGCTGAGCTGAACTGAACCAACGCACCTGAGCATGCAGGGCGCAGCAGCAGCGGTGGCGGCTGGGCAGGTGAACGGGCAGTATGTGAGATAGCTGGGATCAGCTCCATAGTGTACAGAGGGTAGGGGCCCGGGCCTCTGGGGATGCGGGGCTCAGAGCGGCCCCCATCGGGTTATAGGGGTCCCCTGAGATGCCATGTGCTCCAAGGGTGGGGTGGGCATTGGCAGGATTTGCTGTAGCCATTCGCTTGTTCTTCCCTTTATCTCGTCGTCTTCCTTTGTGGTTCTGCTGGTAAAGAATCCGCCTGCAATGCCAGAGACCTGGGTCCAATCCCTAGGTTAGGAAGAGCCCCTGGAAAAGGGAACGGCTACCCACTCCAGTATTCTGGCCTGGAGAAGTCCATGGACTGTATAGTCCATGGGGTCGCAAAGAGTCAGACACGACTGAGCGACTTTCACTTTAGCTTGTCCTTGGCCATCTTGGTGTTGGCTTTGGCAAACTCTAGCCTCAAAGACTGCAGGTTTTCAGCATCAAAGCAAATACCATTCAATGCATTCTTGGCGGCTGCTGCTCCTGCCCAACAGTCAAAGACCACAAAACCAACAGGCTGTCTTGATGTGAGCATGATCAGGGACGCTTCATACCCCTTGAAAGGCCTGAAGAGCAGGTAAAGTTGTCTGGGTTTAATGTCCACAGGGAACTCACTGACCCACAGTGTCCTGACCTCCTCCTCCAGGGTGCCGCCGGAGCCCACGCCCTGCCAGTGCTGTGCTTGCCATCAGGCTTTAGGTTGCTCATGGTGCTGCCTGAGGGCTAGCTTGGAGCGGCCCAGAGAGGAAATTTTAAAGACTGAATCCAAGTCCTGAGCATCTGGAAATCTCATTCATTGCAAAAATGGAACAATTGCTTAAAATGATTTGACAGTTTCTTAAAAGGTTTAACATACCCCTACCATGTAACCCAGAAATCCCACTCCTAGATACTCCAAAAGAAATGAAAATTGCGCTTACACAAAGAAATGTATGCCAGTGTTTTGTAGCATCTTTATTCATACTAGCCAAAATCTAAGACAGTCTAGGAACTGCTGGGTGGATCAACAAATAATGGTATATCTACACAGGAAATGATACTGAACTAAAAAGGCAAGAACTATGATGATACAACAACTTGGATGAAAGTCAAAAGCAGTATGCAAAGTGAAAGAAGCTAAATAAACAAACTAAAAAGCTACATACTGTGTGATCCTATTTATATGACATTTTTTCTGGAGGTAGGGGAGACAGGAAATCAGATCAGTGTTTGCCTGGAGCTGGGAGTGGGAGAAGAAAAATTACTAGAGGGGCAAGAGAAATGTCCAGGGTGCTGAAAATGTTCTCTGTCTTGACTGTAATTGCTACAAAAGAGAAGACAATTGTCAAAACTGATCAACAAAATACTTAATATGGATAAATTTTATTGTATATAAATTGTACTTTATGTGTAATAAGACTTCATCTTAAAAATAACATTGTAGAAAATAAAGGTAGTCATATTTTAGGCCTTGGGCTAGAGAAACGTTTCTTAAGTAAAAAGAAAATGCATTGACAACAAAATACTGACAGATGGTCTGTCTACAAGGTCCTAGATGAACTGGTTCTCTGATCAGTTTGGACTCATCTCCTGCCTCTTTCTGCTCATTCAGTCCAGTCCATTTGCCCTTTTATTATTCCTCACACACACCAGACACACTTCTGCCTCAGGGCTTTCACCAATCCTGTCTTATAATTGTAGGTCTCCTTCAACACAAAGGAAATTACAAGGGATATCTACAGCCATGCCAGACCCATCCTCCAACCTGGTGCCTCAGTTCCAAGTGTAATTCCAGAGCAGACCCAGATAGGCCCAACTTATCTGATTGGGAAGTGAGGCAGATAGATGAGCCTGAGAAAGGACCTCTGTCCCTGCGGTGCTTTGAGTTGGTGATGTCCAAAGGCTACGTTTCCATGGAGAAACCCTGCTTAATTCCTAATCACCGCTCAGTTAGGAGAAGCCAAACTTTTAACTATAGATGTTTCTTAATTAAACCACAAACTTCCCTGAGTGGCTAATTAGGACCAAAGCAGGGTAGCTAGGGAATCCTCAAACAGAATTTCTCCCGGGTCTTGTTAACAAGGTCATAGACTAGAGCAGGTCCACATAGGCAGTTCCCAGAATACTGAGACTTTTCTGATATTTCACACTCGAAGCACAGAAAGTTTTCTCTTTCCCCAAGAGATTATAATCACCAATTCCATCATCAAAAGCAATTTCTCAGCCTGGTTCCTGGCTAACTAACTCCCCAGCCTCAATTACTCATGACATCTCATTCTCTCATCCCCAGAACAACAAATAAGTTTCACCTCTTATGCCACTACCACTTAATTAAAAGTAGCTGCCTAGAATGTTAATTGGAGAATGGTTCAAGGCCTCTGCTCAATCCCAGTGAGGAAAATGCCCTGTGATGGTTTAGCTATGTCTGCCACAGATATGGAATGGGAGGAGATTGCAGCAAGTCAGCTATGTATTCACCATCCGTGTGTGTGTATGCCAAGTTGCTTCAGTCATGTCTGACTCCTTGTGACGTCATGGACTGTAGCCCTCCAGGCTCCACTGTCCATGGGATTCTCCAGACAAGAATACTGGAGTGGGTTGCTATGCCCTCCTCCAGGGCATCTTCCCGACCCAGGGATTGAATCCCCATCTCTTGCATTTCCTGCACTGGTAGGTGGGTTCTTTACCACTAGCACCACCTGGGAAGCCCAAATGACTATCAATACCCTATATCAAATTCTGAACTATGCTGCATTCCCCAAACACTTCTTTTTACACACCTCCATGTTTTCATATGGGATTGTAATATATTTGCCTCTTTTCCACTTTGTTGTGTGTGCTTAGTCACTCAGTCGTGTCCGACTCTTTTTGACCTCGTGGACTATAGCTTGCCAGGTAGCTCTGTCCATGGGGATTCTTCAGGGAAGAATACTGAAATAGGTTGCCATGCCCTCCTCCAGGAGATCTTCCCAACCCAGGGATCGAACCCAGGTCTCCCACATTGCAGGTAGGTTCTTTATCATCTGTACCACCAGGGAAGCCCTTTCCACTTAGTTACCATCCCTTGAGGCCTGACATCACCGCTATGGCTTTCTCTGAGCGTTTTTATTCTTGGGTCCAAATGGGATTAATAACTCTCCCTATTGTGCTTTTAGTATTGGATTATCATTGCAAGTACCACACTGATCTGGGTAATTGGGATGCTGTGCAAGAATAAACTAGAGAGAAGTTCTTGGTGGATGGGCTAAAAAGACAGACCAGAACAGAGACTGATAGTAACACTCATGGGAAAAGGAAAACAAACAAGAGTAGAGATGTTTGTGGTGGGGGAATAGGAGACAAAAAATAGAACCTATAGGAATTTGTTGTTAATGTCATTTAATCACTAGGTCACGTCTGACTCTTTGCCACCCCATGGGCTGTAGCCCACCAGGCTCCTCTGTCCTTAGAATTTTCCAGCAAGAATACTGGAGTGGGTTGCCATTTCCTTCTTCATGAGATCTTCCTGACCCAGGGATCAAACTCGAGTCTCCTGCGTTGGCAGGCAGATTCTTTATCACTGAGCCATCAGGGAAGCCCATATTATAATGCTACTTAAACATAAATAATAATAGAGCTATGTATAAATAAATGGCTTAGGCTAACGTACTTATACAAGATGAGGTCTCATCCCCACCTTTTGGAGATTACAAATAAGAAGAATGAAAACATGCAAAAACCAATTACTTAATTCAAATAAATAAATATATTTGGTAATTTTAAAAATAATAATAATAAACAGCAAAACTAATAAATTAACAGCATTAATTTAATGTTATGCATGATATCATTTTGCTGAAACTAAATTATATTTCATAACATGAAGCGACTCTTCATTGGCATAGTGAGCATAACATCTTGTTGTATGCTGTGGGATGACTCATTTCTCCCACCACTTTATTCCAACTACCAAGAAATTGTGTTATGTACAGCCCACCTGGTATAGGACCAAATCACATAGTTTACAAAGTCTGACTTTGTTTCACATCAACCTGAAACAACTAAGGTAGTACTATCTGATGTTGATGTGCTTGTAAATACAAATGTGAATAGTCAAAACAAAAATTCAAGAGACTCTCCCATTTAAAGCCATTGAGGGTGTAGCTACTGAGCATTCAGAAGAGAGTGAGTAATTGGTGGAAAAAAAAAAAAGCATAACCTTATATTACTAGAAGTCTCACAAAAGGACACACTAAAGGGTGAAGGAAAATGACCCCAGAGGGAAGCACAAAATGCAGAAAGAAATGAAGCACTGCGTAAAATGCAGAAAGAAATGAAGCACTGCGTAAAGAGCGAAAATACAGGTAAATGAATATTAATGAACTAATATTCATTAAAAGTGAATATTGCCTGTTTAACCAAAAGTAAGGGTGTCTTATGAAGTTTAAAATACATTTTGAATTAAAACATATTACCACTATAGCATAAAAGGCAAGAAGAAGGGAAATGGAGTTCAAATATTCTAGAGTTCTTGAATTTACCAGGACATGGTAAAAAAAAAAAATTATATATATGGGACTTTAATAAGGAAATGATATACATTATAATGTCTAAGGTAAGCACTAAGAGAATAGTTTAAAATATATAACTAATAAGCTAATCTTAAAAAGGAAAAGAAAGTTGGAGAATTGCAGTGAACAGTTTCAAGACTTACACTGATGTGTGCACCCTGCCAAGTGTAAACTAGCTGGCTGGTAGACTCCTGCTGTGTAGCACAGGGAGCTCCGTACAGAGCTCTGTGGTGACCTAGATAGGTGGGATGGGAGGGTAGGAGGGAGGTCGAAGAAGAAGGGCATGTGTGTACATGTATATAGCTGATCCACTTCATTATTCGGCAGAAACTAAAGCAATTATCACCCTTTGGCTCAGTCTCAGTCACATCCCACTTTTTGTGACACCATGGACTATAGCCTGCCAGTTTCCTCTGTCCATGGAATTTTTCAGGCAAGAATACTGGAGTGGGCTGCCATTTCCTCCTCCAGGGGATCTTCCCAACCCAGGGATGGAAACTGTCTCTTGTATTTCCTGTATTGGCAGGTGGACTCTTTACCACTGCACCACCTGGGAAGCCCATAGAGCAATTATATCCCAACTGGAAAAAAAAAAAAACAAAACCTTACTGTAAAGCTAAAAGTCAGTGTGGTCTTGTCATAGGATAAACAAATCAGTGAAACATAGCAGAGTCCAGAAATAGACCCACACACATGGAGTGGCTTAATTATTTACAAAAGTGCCGGAGCACCGTTGGGGTGGCAAAGAGTTGGACACAGTTTATCAACTCGTTATGAACAAGTGAACTAAAACCCACCTCAAAATACATGTAGATTATACATATGGAAAGTATATTAGCTGTGGCATATGGATGCATTTTTAAGTAAATGATATACATTATAATGTCTAAGGTAAGCACTAAGAGAATAGTTTAAAATATATAACTAATAAGCTAATCTTAAAAAGGAAAAGAAAGTTGGAGAATTGCAGTGAACAATTTCAAGGTAGGAGGTAGGCTGAAGTGTTCAGAAAAGATTAGCCTTACTAGCAAGGAGGTTTTCTATTAGCCTTAATAGCAACATTTTCCAAGAAAATGTTGATGACATATCGATTGTAACTTTTCTATTAAATCTCTGTGCAAAAGGAGATTGCAATTGCTTCTTCCATTTCTGGAACCACAAGGGAAGTCAGTCTACACAGTCTGGGAACCAGGAGCTCAAGCTCTTGAAGAGAGAGTCCAGATGCCGAGCACACAAAACCTAGGCATCTGGTACTCGTTAGAGTCTTCCCTTCATGGGACTCCCCTCAGCCTGGGCCACATTTGGAATCACTCCATTTCTTCTTATTCTGCTGCCTTGCGTGCGGTTCCAAGATTTGAAAAGGCGACCGACAGTGTCTTGGGTCACATTATCTGGGATCTTGCCACCAAGCTACTTCCCTCAAGCCGGCATCCCAGATCCTGGAAAATTCCAAAAGCCTAAATCATTTGAACATGTGCTAACTGCATTTTTTTTGTGACCACTGACCTTCAGAATGAAAAGAATATGGAGCTTAGGTGCCACTCAGACGCATGCCATGTTCATCACAGGAAAGGCCTCTTAGATCTGGGTCATCAGTGAGCACAGTTTGGACACAGCACTTGGCCATGGCTTCTCTTCCTGGTTCTGCCATTTACAGGCTTCATGACCTCACAGAAGTCTCTCTTTTCTGAGCCTCAGTCATCTAATCTGGAAATACAAGGAAGAACCCCAATTTCACAAAGCTGCTTTCATGATAATTAATAAGATATTGTGTATGATGAGATTAGCACAATACAACGCTATCAAACAGGGAGCAGATGAACAGCTGGGGGGTAGGGGAAGCGTAGGAAATGGAGAATGACTATTTAGTGGGTGCAGGGTTTCCTTTTGGAATGATGAAAATGTTCTGGAACTAAATACTGCACCATAGTGAATGCACTATGTGCCACTCAATAGTATACTTTAAAATGGTTAAAGTGGTCAACTTTATGTTCAAAAAAAACAAACAAGAAAAGCCCTGCTGTACCTCCCACTTCTCTACCTCACAGGGTGAGTGGGGAGGAGGTAGAAACCAGGATCTGTCCTGAGTCCCTCCTATAGAGATGAGAACTGAGAACTAAGACAAGAGCAGGCACTCGAGTATCCCTGTGGGGAGGGAAGGGGGCACTCCGGGTCGGAG
The DNA here is from genome assembly GCF_014754425.2 of Oryx dammah. NCBI lineage: Eukaryota > Metazoa > Chordata > Mammalia > Artiodactyla > Bovidae > Oryx > Oryx dammah. The sequence continues at coordinate 92,370,952 of NW_024070209.1, read as the reverse complement.
CTTTGCCCAAAGTGGCCAGAAGGGAGGCGGGGAGGGGAAGTTAGCCGCAGATGGGAGGTTTGGGGGGACAGCTTTTTGGTGAACATTATCACAGTGTGCAGAGTGCAAGTCACAGATCAGAAAGAAGATAGCAAGCCTGGAAAAAGTGAGTCACAAGGAGAGGAAAGAAAAAAACGTCAGTCATCTAAAGAGGAAATGAATGACCAAGAGGCAGCCCAGTAGGGTGCACGGTCTCCATCTGAGGCTCATCAACAGAATCATCTGGAAGTATATCCCCATCACCAGTGCCCACCACATCACCGCACCTTCCACCCTTCTTCCCGCCCCCGCCTCCCTTGCCCATCCCTGCTGAGTCTCTGGTTCTGGAGGTCTTGAGCCTTAGGGCATGTGGTGGAAACTGACCACACGTTGGAATTACACTGCTGCCTCCCACAACTTTGTAGCTGTACCACTCTGGACAAGTAAGCTGATTTTTCTGCATCTTAGTTTCACCTTTATGAAACAGGAAAATCGACTCATAGGCTGTTGGTAAGAGTTAATGAAATTGCCAGGTAAAGTACATGCCACAGAGTAGGCTCTTAATAAATATTTAATTCCCTTTCCCCTCGTCCAGTGGTGCATGTCACACTTGGAATCCACTGGGCCTTTCCATCAGGTCACAAAGCAAAAGAAGGAAGAGCAGGGGATTTAAAATAGAGAACAGGAGCCATTTCCCATAATAAATGTGTTTGGAAGGTGACTTTTCTATTCGTTTATTTTTGTGGAGTATAATTGCTTTACAATGTTGTGTTAGTGTCTGTTGTACAACAAAATGAATCAGCTGTATGTATATGTATATCCGCTTCCTCTTGGGCTTCCCTCTCACCCTCATCCCACCGCTCTGGTTTATCACCGAGCACCAAGCTGAGCTCCTTGGGCTACACAGCAGCTTCCCACTAGCTATTTATTTTACACCTGGTTGTGTCTGTGTGTCAACCCACTTTGTCCGACTCTCCCCTTCACTCCTGGGTTCACATGTCCATTCTCTATGTCTGTGAAAAGATGACATTTTTATTTTAGTTTATTTTTCTTTATTTTTAAATTTTCTTTCTTTTTTTAAATTCTTTTAGTTTAAAAGATGACTTTTTAAAAGAGAGTCCTTGTTTAAGGGTTAAAATCTGCCCTAGAGGCAGCATTATTCACAATAATTTTTTTTTAAAAAAAGAAAGAAACAACCAAACTGTCTATGAACAATTGACCAGAAAAGATTAAGTCAACTGTGGTATACGTTAAATATTTACATAGCAATAAAGAATATCAGATGGCTGATCCACACAACAACATGGATGTCAACTGATATGCTGAGCAAAAATGTCAGACACAAAAGGGTACATTCTGTATCACAGTAGGGTTCTGTATACTGTGTGCTATATCTCTGATCTGCACTTCTGTGATTTCACTTGATAAGTTCTTGGCTGGCAATAACGTTGAGCTGTTGTCAGGTCAACAGTTGTGATGTTCTTTGCAGTGTTCTCAGGGGCAAAACAGAGCTTAAAAACTCAGATCCACCAAGGTGGACTACCTCTGCTTGCCAGCCCCTTTGGACACCCTCCCATGGATGGAGACGATTCCACATTATGAGTCCCTCCTTCCCAATGTTCAAGCCAGAAAGCTCACTTTCCCTCCTCCTCTTGGAGCCAGAGTGCAGGCTTGTGAGGTAGGCTCTACCAATCAGACGTGAAGTAAAAGTAACTTGAATTTGAAGTAGAGAAAAGTGGGCAAGCAGGCACTGTGCAGAATGAATGCATTTTCTGGCAAGGATGGGTAGCAGCAGCCAGCTTTCAGGGGCAGCAGCGGTGGGGTTTGGCCAGCAGAGGTGCAGTCGGAGACGTCTGTGTCCCGTGGCAGCAGCAGAGGTGTCTTCTCTGGGGCAGCAGCTGCTGTTCCTGGGTGTGAAGCCTCTGAGCCTCGTTCTCTGGTCCCGTAGCTGTTTCCATGAGCTACACAATGTCCTTTAATAAACTCCTTCCTGCTGAAATGGGCCAGAGGAACCCATTTGTTCTACCTCTTTGGAGAACCCTGAATGCTACAGTGGGTGACCCACTCAGGGCTCTTAGCAAAATAGGACATATATTTACATATGTATGTACGTATAAATGTACGTATGTATGTATATATGTACGTATGTATGTATATATGTATGTATGTACATGGGGGAGATAGATACACAGAAATGATATAAATATATATATATAATGTATGTGTATATGTATATGTGGGAGATAGACATATAGAGATAATTAGACATAAAAACAGAGATACAAATGGCTTTATTTTGGGGTATTGGCTCCCACCATTGTCAGGGTTGAAAAGTCTAACATCCACAGCGCGCTCAGTCACTCAGGCATGTCTGACTCTTTGGGACCCCGTGGACTGTAGCTCACCAGGCTCCTCTGTCCATGGAATTCTCCAGGCAAGAATACTGGAATGTGTTGCCATTTCCTCCTCCAGGGTATCTTCCCCACCCAGGGATCAAACTCCTGTAGCCTGTGACCCCTGCATTGGCAGGCAGATTCTTTACAACTGAGTCACCTGGGAAGCCCAAAACCCAGAAGGGCAGAATAAAATCCATAGGGCAGGCCAGCAGGCAGGAAACTCAGCTAGGAGTTGTTGTTCTCTTGAAGCAGAATTTAGGAGTTTGGGATTAACCAATACACGCTACTATATATAAAATAGGTAAACAACTTAGGACCTACCATATAGCACAGGGAATTATATTCAAAGTCTTGTATTAACTAATAATGGAAATGAATCTGGAAAAGAATATATACATATAATATGTATATGTCATATATATGTAACTAAATCACTTTGTTGTATACCAGAAACTAATATAATATTTTAAATCCACTCTACTACTATTTTTAAACTAATTTAAAATGTTAAATCCACTCTACTACTAATTTTATTTTTTTTGTTGTTTTTTGTTTTGTTTTGTTTTGTTTAGTAGAGTGTATTTAAAATGTTATGTTAGTTTCAGGTATACAGCAAAAATGATTCTGTTACATATATGCATTATATATACAATTCAGTTACATACATATATGTTCTCTTGGAAGCATCAGCTTTTGTTCTTAAGGCTTTTCAAACTAGATGATGCCCAGCTATATTACCAAGAGTCATCTCCTTTCTTAAAATCAACTGATTGCAGTATTAAGTAGTATTAAGTAGCCTGCAAAATACTTTGGCAGCCACACCCAGATTAGTGTTTGATTAAATAATTGTAGCCCAGCCAAGTTGACACAGAAAATGAATCACCACACCCATCAAATCAAAATTCCAGGAATGAGCACTCAAATTATGAACATTAAGAGCCTTCACTCTTAGGAGGTCTTCCCTGGTGGCCAACAGTAAAGAATCTGCCTGCAATGCAGGAGACATGGGTTCAGTTCCCGGATCAAGAGGATCCCCTGGAGGAGGAAATGGTAACCCACTCCAGTATTCTTGCCTTGGAAATGCCATGGACAGAGAAGCCTGGAGGACTACAGTCCATAGGGTCGCAAGAGTTGGACACAATTTAGCAACTAAACAACAACTCCTAGGAGAAATATCATATGACATCCCTTATATGTGGAATCTAAAAAGAAATGATAGAAATGAACTTATTTACGAAACAGAAGAAGATTCACTTTTAGAGAGTGAACTTGTGGTTGCCAGCGGAGAAGAACAGGGGAAAAAGATGGAAAAGTTTGGGATGAACATGTACACACTATATTTAAAATGCATAACCAACAAAGACTTTGGTATAGCACAAAGAACTCTGCTCAATGTTATGTGGAAGCCTGGATGGGAGTGGAGTTTGGGAGAGAATAGGTATGTGTACTTGCATGGCTGAGTCCCTTTAATGTCTATCTGAAACTATCACAAAATTATTAATTGGCTATACTCCAATAAAAAAAACTTTTTTTAATTTATTTATTTTAATTGGAGGCTAATTACAATATTGTATTGGTTTTTGCCATACATTGACGTGAATCAGCCATGGGTGTACATTTAAAGATACTTCATTCTTTTTTTTTTAAATTAATTTATTTTAATTGTGGAGGCTAATTACTTTACAATACTGTGGTGATTTTTGCCATACATTGACTTGAATCAACCACAAGTACACATGTGTCCCCCCATGCTGAACCCCCCTCCCCACCCCATCCCTCTGGGTTGTCTCAGAGCACCAGCTTTGAGTGTCCTGCTTCATGCATCAAATTTGCACTGGTCATCTATTTTACATATGGTAATATACATGTTTCAATGCTATTCTCTCAAATCATCCCACCCTCGCCTTCTCCCACAGAGTCCCAAGTCTGTTCTTCACATCTGTGTCTCTTTTGCTGCCTTGCATATAGGGTCATTGTTACCCTCTTTCTAAATTCCATATATATGTGTTAATATACCACACCGGTGTTTCTCTTTCTGACTTACTTCACTCTATATAATAGGCTCCAGTTTCATCCACCTCATTAGAACTGACTCCAGTGCATTCTTTTTCATAACTGAGTAATATTCCATTGCATATATGTACCACAGCTTCTTTATCTATTCATTTGTTGATGGACATCTAGGTTGCTTCCATGTCCTAGTTATTGTAAACAGTGTTGCAAAGATCCTTCAATCTTAAGAAGTCTCCTTGGTAAGTTTGACAGAGTTTCTATTTACAAAAGTTACACACACAGTTATCCATACAAAACAAAGTCCCCCTAATCTAGGGACCTTTATTCAAAAAAAGACTATCTCTAGGATCTATCCCATCCTCCCATCGCCACAGCCCTTCACCTGGCACCCAGCTGCCATCCTGACTCAGCTGGACCACAGCCACAGCCTCATTACATTCTGCCTCCCTGCAGTCCTTCCTGCTCTACTCTGCCACTCACCCTACCGGAGGCTGCTTTTTCTAAATCTCCAGACTGACCGTGTCTCTGCTGATTCCATTCCTTCCAGAGCCATCCTACTGCTTCTGTCAGCAGCTATTAATGTTTGGTTATAAGCAGCAGACTCCCATCTCTGACCAATTTAAGTGACAGAGGATTTCATGGACCAGCCCACCAAGATGGAAGGAATAGCTAACATTTTGAGAAGGTCAGCAATCCAGGCTTCCCTGGAGATGTTGAAAGCAAGAACAAATGGACAGTGTTTTCAGAGCCCAGCTGTGGAGACTTCTGGGGCAGTCCAGTGATTAAAATTCCATGCTCCCAATGCGGAGATGCAAGGGGCACTTGTTCAATCCCTGGTCAGGGAACTAAGATCCCACATGATGCTTGGCACAGCCAAAAGCAACAAGAGAGGAGAGAGAGAGAGCCCAGCTGTGGGGGAAAAGCCCAGTCTTCTCAGTCTCCATGCAACTCTACACAGGGGCTGGTGTATAAAAAGAGGGTGTTTCATCGACCAGGATGGATTCACAGGCCCACCTCTTGGCCAGGAAAGGACCCTGGACGGAACCACCAAGACTGAAATTAACACAGAGGGAAGGATTCTCAGCAAAGTCAAAGTATTAGCAGAAGAGAGGAAATAGATACAGGTCCAGCAAGGACAAGACACAGCTCTGCCATGCCCACTTACAGCACCCGAAGGGTCCTTCCACATCAGAGCAGCTGGGGGAGCAGGCGAGGATTGCATTCTCTTAATTCACCAGGACCAGGGAGAAATGATGGAAGCAGTCCCCAGTCAGCTTAGGAGAGACAAGGACTTTTTGGACCACAAGACAGTAGACCCAGCCAGGGACCCTCAGCCTGGACCCCTTTCCTGCATTGCTTCTGTCATCATTTCTCATAAGGAACTCTAAACCCAAAATGGGAGCATGAAGAAGCTTTTCCAGCCTCTCACCTCATCCCTCTGACCTCTCCTCCCTCGTTGCTGGCTACTGGGGTCTGTGTGGCTGGGCAGAGCCTGAGGGCTCCAGAATCAAGCGGGGTAGGACAGTGTGAGTTAGAAGGGAGATCACACTCACCTGAGTTCTCTCTTTTCTTTGTTTTCCTCTTTATTGTCTGCTTTGCCCTCGCTGGAATGTGAGCTCCATGCAGGCTGAAGCCTGTCATTTCTTAAGACTTTGAACTTTATAGGAGACATTTTTTAATTATTATTTTATTATTGAGGTAGAGTTGATTTGCTATATTATATTTCAGGTGTACAACATAGTGATTCAATATTTTCATAGATTATACTCCATTTAAAGTGAAAGGGAAGTCACTCAGTCATGTTCGACTCTTTGTGACCCCATGGACTGTAGCCTACCAGGATCCTCCATCCATGGGATTTTCCAGGCAAGAATACTGGAGTGGGTTGCCAATTCCTTCTCCAGCGGATCTTCCCAACCCAGGGATCGAACCCAGGTCTCCTGCATTGTAGGCAGACACTCTACCATCTGAGCCACCATACTCCATTTAAAGTTACTATAAAATAGTGGCTACATTCCGTGTGCTGTACAATGTATGAAATAAACTACAATGATGTATTGCACAGCCTTATCTATTGATCACTCACTGCTGTAGCCCCAAGTCTGAGACAGTAACTAGCATGCAATTAGGAATATAAACATTTGTGACTAAACAAATACACTACAAGTAAGGTGGAGGATACACCCCACCTCTGCCCTTGACCCTAAGCCAGACAAGCAAGATCAGGCCTGGAAGTGAGTCAAACCAGGAAGCAAGAGGAAGCCGGATGGGGGAATGAGCACAGCTTTAGATTCAATCAGACATGGGTCCCAGTCTGGCTCTGGCATGTTGAGGGCATGTCACTTAACCACCCTAAGTCTCCATCTCCTTGTTTTTTGTTTTTCGCTTTTTAAAATGTTTTTATTTTGGTTTTTGGCCACGTGACATGTGAGATCTTAATTCTCCAACCAGGAATGGAACTCACACCCCTAGCATTGAAGCACAGAGTCTCAACCACTGGGTCACCAGGGAAGTCCCTGTTTCCTTGGTCTGGAAACAGGAATCATACCACCAACTTCACACTGTTGGGTTGAAAATAACCAAGAAATGAAATATGTGAAACTGGCACAGAGTAAATGCTCTCCTCCCCAAATGCCTTTCAGCTCTGTTGCATGCTCAGTAAGAGAGGAAGTTGCTCCAATCAGATTGTGGGAACTGAATGCCACATTTCCTGGGGCTGGGAAGTTGTGTATTTTAGGAGAGCAGCCTGGAAAAGGCAATGCCTAACCCATGTCCGGAGAAGGCAATCGCAACCCACTCCTGTACTCTTGCCTGGAAAATCCCTTGGACGGAGGAGCCTGGTAGGCTGCAGTCCATGGGGTCGCTAAGTCGGGCATGACTGAACGACTTCACTTTCACTTTCATGTGTTGGAGAAGGAAATGGCAACCCACTCCAGTATTCTTGCCTAGAGAATCACAGGGACAGAGGAGTCTAGTGGGCTGCTGTCTATGGGGTCGCACAGAGTCGGACACGACTGAAGCGACTTAGCAGCAGCAGCAGCAGCAACCCATGTCAGGAGGGTGGGGGTGAGAGGGGCAGGATGAAACATCAGTGATGAAAGATGTAGACAGTGACAGGCCCCGGGGATCCCAGAGGAAAATCTCCTGCAAACCTCCAGCACATGGAGCCTGTGGTCAGGAGAAAGGTCTCTTCCGTATTATCCCTGCTTCTGGGGATGGGATCAAAAGAGACACAGATAGCAGGCAATTTGGAAAAAGCATTTTATTAACTTCATGAAAAACAGCTGCCGTGAGTTGACACCTGGATGAAGACAGAGCTCTGGTGGCTTCCAACCAATGGCCTGGAGAAAGCCACCTGTTCTCTCCATATCCAGGGTCTCATTTGGGGTCCCACTGAGAAGAACACCCCACTTCCTTGCCCTCTCCATGCAGGCACAGATCCAGGCAATGCGTTCTTGTAGCACATGAGATCCTCCTGCTCCGTGGCTGTCTCACTGAACAGGAAAATGAATTCTCAACACTCTAGACATTCAGATCAGGACTGATCTAGAATGCCAGCCACTGTTCTGGATCAGCAACTAGGAGCACAACATTCTGGATAACCAGTCAGAAAGTCGACATTCTGGAGGGCCACCCAGAATTCTAGAATGCAAAATAAGAACCCCCTCACTCTCCAGATGATTCCATCAGGAGTCCCATATTTCAGAGTGCCTAAATTCCGGATCAATTAGAAATCTGACATTCTAGGTGGTCACCCAGGAACCCAGTGTTCTGGCATGCTGAAGGGCTAACCACTCCCAACATTCTCAGTGGTTCACCAGGAATTCAGCATTCTAGAACGACAAACAAGAAACACAGTATTCCAGACCATGGGTGAGAGACCTAGAGTTCTAAACGTCCACACTGATGCTCGACGCCAAATCAAAAACTCAACATCAAAGACAATCCACCCCTCGGCATTCTGGAATGGCAAGCAGGAAGCTCTACCATCCAGAATGCTGCTGCCTGGCCCCTTCAGAGCTCTGTGGGTGGCCACTCCACCCCAGGCCTGTCCTCCTGATGGGGGTCTGGCACATGGAAGGAGACATAGGGACAAGTCTTGGTGTTGAGGCAAACCAGCTTCTTCAGCGTGGCCGTCTTGACAAGGTTGAAGCCCACCTCACCACCAAATGTGCTCGCCTTCCAGTACTCTGGAGAACAGATGGGGTTTCCTAAGAGGCCCTTAAGGGAAAAAGGAGCCCCCATTTCTATCATACTCTCCCCAAAGATGGAGTTCGGATGGCACTTCTCAAGAAGTAGCCCCGGGTAGAATTCCAAAGCATCGATGTCTCCATACAGCTCCTCCAACTCAGCTGCCATCTCCTTCTCACCTGCAAGAGGGGGGAAGCCAGAGTCAGAATTATGATGCCATCCATTAAGGTTCAGGAGGGAACATTCTAGGTCCACCCTACTCCAGGGAGAAGAAGGGACTTCAGAAGATCAACTTGAGCAAATGAGCAGGTGACCTAAAATCTGGCCTGGCTGACTGACCCTGCTCCAGGGCTGCCTGGAGGGAAGGAATTCGCTACCGCAGATAGAGTCAAGGGCCTGGATCTGCAACCAGACAGTGTGTACCTTGAAACAACTCACTCCATATCTCTGTGCCCTGACGACCTGATCCTTACAACAGAGAGAAGCTCCCCATCTGGTTTCCTTCACGGGCAGGTTTCAAGGCCTTATCCTGGACCAAGACCTTGCATGCCACTGGAGCTTCAAGTTCACATTTGTCCAAGTTCACATAAAGATTTAGCGACAGTGTTCTGTCTGTCTCTCTGGACTGTCATAGGAAACAGACGTGGAGCATCACTACCCGTTTCCCCAAGTCCACCCTCCATGGGGCACCAGTACACATCAGGGGTCAGGTCACACCCTGGCCATAGCCTTTCAGTGGCCCCTCATCATCTGTGACAAGAGTTTCCGAACTTGGCTTCCCAACAACTGGGTATCTTGAGCAACAACAAATATTTATATATATATAAAATATAATATATATGTTATATATGTGAGTGTTATACACATATTTGTATTTTCTATATACACACATATGTATACATGTATACATACTATTGTGTCTATATACGTATCTATATATACACACACACACATATATTCTTGGGCACCACCTGTGTGCTAAGTCTAGGCCTACTGAATCAGAATCTCTAGAAAAGACATCTCAGATTTGGTATTTTCAATTAGTTTTCTAAGTGAGTTTTAAGAAGCTGATCCATAAATGGGATTTAGGAACCACTAGACAGAGTCCCTGGTGGCTCAGAGGTTAAAGCATCTGCCTGGAATGCAGGAGGCCCGGGTTCGATTCCTGGGTTGGGAAGATCCCCTGGAGAAGGAAAATGGCAACCCACTCCAGTACTCTTGCCTGGTGAATCCCATGGAAGGAGGAGCCTGGTAGGCTACAGTCCATGGGGTCACAAAGAGTCAGACACAACTGAGAGACTTCACTTCACTTCACTTCAGACAGAATAAAACTCAAAATCTTAGCATAGAATCCAAGATTCCACATGGTATGAGCCAGACTCCTGTCACCAACTCCACCCTCTGCCCTCACAAGCCTCTTGCTCCAGCCACACCTAGGACTGTTTTCCTGAATAGGCCAGGATCTTTTCAAGGCTCATTCTTTTTAACCCCTGTGTTTTTGTACTTTCTGTTCCTCCACCTAGAAAGCTGTTCCCTCTGTTCTTCACTGGAAAATCCCTTTTTATCCTTCAAACCCAGGTGAGAACCCACCTTCTCTCCCCAGGCTGAGTCATCTGCAACACTCGCCAGCCCTGGCACCATGCTCCCATGCCCCTCAAATACCACGGTCACGGGGCTGGCCACATGGAACCATGGATCACCCCGTTCTGTTTCCTCGAGGTCTCCTTCACATCAGCATGAGCCCCTGGAGGGCAGGAATCGTGGTCAGGAAGCAGCTGCTCACCTGTGAGCTCCTGGAAAGAGGTGTAGGGCTTCATGCCAAACCTCTTGCGGTACTCATTGAAGGGCTGCAGCCTCAGCTCCCGCGATTCCTTGATGACATCCACGGCCACGTGCAGGATGTGGTGGTCTATGTTCCTACCCCCACCAATCTGCCAAGAGATAAACACAGTGGTGGTCTGAGAACCAAGCCATGTTGTCCTGGAGAAGAACTTCAGGTCAGGAATCCTTCCTGAGGAGAAAGTAGGGCTCCATCTAGCAAGCACCAAGCTGTGAGCCCTGCCTCGGTCTGCATGGCTATGCTTCTCAGCTTCCTCATCTTATTTAGTTATTTATATTTGTATTTTTGGCCACACGGAGTGGCAAGCAGGATGTTAATTACCCGATTAGGGATGGAACCCACACACCCCTGCACTGGGAGCTTAAAGTCTTAACCACTGGACCACCAGGGAAGTCCCAGCAGCTTCCTCATCTTTAGACTGTAGAGTGGACCAGGAGGACTTCTCTAGTCAATCACTGGACACATGGTTCCCCAGCCCTTTGAATTTAGGTGAGGACTTCCAACATCCTGTTAAGGAAGGTTCTGGAGGTATTAGATACAACAACTAGGACTCTGCAGAGGAGATGGCCAACATGGCCACAGTCAAGAGCTCAAGCAGAGGGACTGGCATTTCAGATCTGGAAGTAAAAGGCAGAAAGGTTTCTGAGCTTTTAAGTGATAGAAACTGATGCATGGACAAATACTAGTTTGAGGGGCCAAAACTTTATGACTTTCCTGGGATGTTTTTTAAACTCTACCTGGCAGAACTGACATGTCTGTCATTCCTCAAATCAGTTCTGATCACAGAACAAAGACATTTAGTCTTTTAATGGATCTTGCTGAGGAACCCGGGGCTTCCCAGGTGGTGCCAGTGGTAAAGAATCTGCCTGCCAATGCAGGAGACATAAGAGATGTGGGTTCAATCCCTGGGTCAGGAAGATCTCCTGAAGGAGGGCATGGCAACCCACTCTGGTACTCTTGCCTGGAGAATTCCATGAACTGAGGGGGCTGGTGGGCTATAGTCCATAGTGTCCAGCAGAGTCGGACACGACTGAAGCGACTCAGCAGGAATACATACTGAAGAACCTATTTCTATTGTTTTCCACTCTCTGTAGCACAGAATTGAGATTAAACAAAATTTACTGAGTGTCTAGTATTAAAAAGTGAACCCCTAATAACCGGCTGCCACTAAAAAAGAGAAACTGAACTAGGAGGTAGGAACACAGAACATCAAGTCACTTCATTCAGACCAGAAAAAGTTGCACACAGGAATGCAGGTGACCCCATTTGCTTCTCCTTTTTGCCAAGCCTCCTGGGAAAGGAATTGCTGTAAGTTAGCAGCTGCTAAGTCACTTCAGTCGTGTCCAACTCTGTGCGACCCCGTAGACGGCAGCCCACTAGGCTCCTCTGTCCCGGGGATTCTCCAGGCAAGAATACTGGAGTGGGTTGCCATTTCCTTCTCCAATGCATGAAAGTGAAAAGTAAAAGTGAAGTCGTTCAGTCTCTTAGCGACCCCATGGACTGCAGCCTACCAGGCTCCTCCATCCATGGGATTTTCCAGGCGGGATTTCCCAGGCAAAAACTAAAATCTCACCTTGAAAAGTGTAATATATAAGCACATTTAGTTTAAGTAAACAGAGCTTTACTCCAAGACCAAGGGACAATATCCTGTGAAGGGACAGAAATGGGCTTCAAAGCCTAGGTAATCTGATGAGATAAAGAAGGTGCTTCAAAGGGAATTCCCTGATGGTCCAGCAGTTAGCACTTTCACTTCCCAGGGTCCAGGTTTCATCCCTGGTCAAGGAACTAAGATTCCACAGCCATGCATGCATACTAAGTCACTTCAGTCCTGTCTCAATCTTTGGGACCCCTTGGACTGTAGCCCGCCAGGCTCTTCTGCCCATGGGATTCTCCAGGCAAGAATATTGGTATGGGTTGCCATGCTCTGCTCCACAGGATCTTCTTGATCCAGGGATCAAACCCACATATCTTATGGCTCCAGAACTGGCAGGTGGATTCTTTACCACTAGTACTATCTGGGAAGCCACGCAACACAGCCCAAAAGAAAAAAAAAAAAGGACTCCAGAAAAATCTGATTCATAACTGTTAAGGAGCATAGGTCTAAAGAAAGTTCTATTGCTCTGGATGATTTAATAATAATGCTCAAGAAAGTGTTCAGTTTGGATAAAACAAGGACAATTGGCTAAGAAAGAGGAAAAGCATATTTGGCTAAAAGTATACACCCTGAGATAAAGCCAACAGAAGCTGGTGCCAATCTCAGCTGAACTGGGAGGCTATTGTGTGTTGACTTGGGTGTGTCCCGAAATGATACGTTGACGTCCCAATCACTCTGCACTTGTGAATGTGACCTTATATGGACATAGATGTGATCAAAGTCATACTCCATTAGGGTGGGCCCTAATCCAACAACTGGTGTCCTGATAAAAAGAGGAAACAGAGACACAAGGAGGACTCCACGTTGTAGTGATGCTTCTACGAGCCAAGGAACCCCAAGCATTGTCCATCACCACCAGAAGCCGAGAGAAAGGCACGGACCAATTCTCCCCTGGAGACTTCAGCAAGAGTATGACCCTGCCCATACCTTGATGTTGGATTTCTAGCCTCCAGAACTAGAAAGAAAAAATTTATGATTACTATTTGTGGGAGTTAACTCTAAGGGCTTTCTAGAGAAATGTTTAAAGATGGATCTCTTTTAATGGCTTAGATATTAGTAATGTGTAATAAATGTTTAATGGAGGTTTGGGTGGATCAATGAATAACAGGTATTAATTCTCAGGGTCAGCTGGGAATATTTCTTTCATTTTCTGGATGTTTCTGGCTCAGATGGTAAAGAGTCTGCTTGCAGTGTGGGAGACCCAGGTTCAATCCCTGGAAGAAGATCCCTAGAAAAGGGAATGGCTCCCCACTCCAGTACTCTTGCCTGGAGAATTCCATGGACAGAGGATCCCGGCGGGCTACAGCCCATGTGTGCGTGCAAGCATGCTCAGTCATGTCAGACTCTTTGCCACCCCATGGACTATAGCCTGCCAGGCACCTCTGTCCAAGGGATTCTCCAGGCAAGAGTACCAGAGTGGATTGTCATGCCCTCCTCCCAGGGATCTTCCTGACCCAGGGATCGAACCAGGTCTCCTGCATTACAGGTGGATTTTTTACCACTAAGCCACCAGGGAAATCCAGTCCCTAGGGTCACACAGAATCAGACACGATTGAGCAACTAATGATTTCACTTCACTACTTTGTTTATGGAGGAAACCCCAGTAGCCTAACAGTCTTAGCATCTTTTTCCAACCTCTCCCACTCACTGCTTATCAGAAGAGGAGGAGTGACGTAGTATCACTGGTGAATTTTAGAGCAGTAGCTAGGCGTGCATTGTACAAGCAATCCTCGCTACTGCTCTTGAACTCAGTTGACACTAAGGAGTATGATTCCTCTCATACTCCTTATTCTGGGGGCCGAGGAGAAGGTTGGGAGATATTTTCCTTGTTTCGATGCCTCCATGTCGTGGTAGCCAAATTTGTCTAATTTGAGGGTTTAGTATTTAAAAGCCTGCTTGTCAGCATAGATTATTTAAGTTTTCTAGAATCAGCTTAATCAGTAATAAAGGTGATATTTTAAACCTCCAAAAAAGAAAAATAAAAAAGGAAAAGAATAAATGTCTGCAGCTTAAAGCCCCTTGGTTTGTGGTCCTTTTGTAGCCCTGGGCAACAAAAACAGGGACCATAGGCAAATTACTTATGCTGTCTGTTTCCTCCTATGCAAAAATGAGGAAGGTGGAAGCATCTATCTGATATAGCTGTAGTGGAATCGAGATGAATACAAAGCACAGTAACCCTGTAGTGTGACCATGTGTGGGAATTCTCAGGGGAAGCCCTGTTTTATCGCTTCTCACACTCTCTTTAATATCCTGAGATATCCTGAGAACCTTTGATATGCTGGTCCTTCTGCTGGTGTCAGGAAACAGCAGGGCTCTTTACACACATCACCAGGGTCACTGCTTGAAAAGTCTTTGGAAACCATATAGCCCCCCACACAAGCAACTGTCTCTGCTCCTTTCTGTGCCCCCACAAAGAACAGAGACCTGAACCCCATTGGTGGCAGCCTATGCTAATTGCAGTCAAATTCCCAGGAGGAAACCTAGACCCATATGGTGCCACACCTTCATGGTAGGGCTTAGGGATAAGGAAGACAGAGCAGGAGGTTGGAGGAGATGGGAGCGCCCAAACAAAGGGAAGGGAAGATTGAGGCTGGAGCTGGTTGAACATCCCCCGGTAGGACTGATAGCTTGCTCGGGCTACCATAACAAAGTGCCACAGACTGGTTGGCTTAAACAAATAGAAACAGAGGCCTGCCTAGTGGTCCAGTGGTTGGGACTCCATGCTTCCACTGTGGGGGACATGGGTTCTATCCCTGGTCAGGGAGCTAGAATCCCACACGCAAGGTAGCACAGTCAAAAAACAGATTATAAATGAACAAAAACTTAAAATAAAAACCAATAGGACTTTCCTGCTCAGGGGCGGCGGGGGCAGTGACGGTCAATGCTGGGGACACAGGTTCAATCCCGGGTCTGGGAAGATCTCACATGCCTTAGAGCAACAAAGCCTGTGTGCTATGACTACTGAGCCTGTTCCCTAGAGACCACAAGCCAAAACTTCTGAGCCCTCAGGCTCCCACTATTGAAGCCTGCGCACCAGGGTCTGTGCTCCCCAACAAGAGAAGCCACCGCAGCGAGAAGCCTGCACACCTCAACCAGAGTCAGCCCGCACAGCAACAAAAACCCAGTGCAGCCAAGATTACATAAATAAATCACTTAAAAAGCAAATGAACAAAAAACTGGAAATATGTTTCCCCACAGTTCTAGAGGCTAGAAGTCCAAGACCAAGGTGTCAGCAGGGTTGGTTTCATCCTCAGGCCTCTCCATGGCTTAGAGATGGCCATCTTCTCCCTTTGCTTTCCCTCTGTGCACACCTATATCCTAATCTCCTCTTCTTATAAGGACACCAGTCATAGCAGGACCCACCCAATGACCCCATTTACCCTAATCAGCTCTTTAAAGACCCTGCCTCCGGACACAGTCACATGCTGAGGTCTTGGAAGTGAAGACTTCAACATGTGAATTTGGGGCAAGGGGGATTTCAGCCCCAAACAGAGGCCTACAAGTTAATAAAGATCTCCTCTGTGTAGGTACTTTTGCATACATCACCATACCCTGAATGTCTTCCTGGTCCTCAAACTGCCATGCTCTCTGACTCCTGGGCCTTTGCTATGCCACCCCCTCCATCCTAACACAATGACCCCAGATCACAAATGCTACTTCTTGCCCTGGGAGACCCCTATCCATCCTTTGGATCCCTGCTCAACTATTGCTTCCTTATCCACAACCCCCAACTCTGGGCCTGAAGTCTGGGCCTCCAAGTTCCCAGAGCATGCAGGCTTCTATAATGTGATTCTTAACCTGCTCTTAGAATTCTGAGAACATCAGGAAAGACCTTGGCACAGCACCTAATCTATAGCAAGTGCTCTAACAATGCTAGTCATCACACAACTGCTGTTCCTTTCTAGGGTTTCCTGTTATTTACACACTAACACTCTGCTGCGACTCCAGGGACTGTAGCCCACCAGGCTCCCCTGTCCACGGGATTTCCCAGGCAAGAATACTAGAATGGGTTGCCATTTTCTTCTCCAGGGGATATTGCTGACCTGGGGATCAAACCCAAGTATCCTGTATAGGCAGGTGGATTCTTTACCACTGAGCCACCGGAGAAGCCCTTTCTAGGATAAATGAATGTGAGTGTCAGTCACTCCGTTGTGATTCCATGAACTATAGCCTGCCAGGCTCTTCTGTCCATGGGATTCTCCAGGCAAGGATACTGGAGTAGGTTGCCATTCCCTTCGCCAGAAGATCTTCCCAACCCAGGGATCGAACTCAGGTCTTCTGCATTGCAGGCAGATTTTTTTTTACTATTTGAGCCACTAAGGTGGCATGTGCCAAAAAAATACAAGGACCCAAGAACTACATTGACCTTGTTCACCACTGTATCTCCAGCACCTGGAGTAATGGCTGGTACCATTGAATGAATGAAAAAACAAGAGAATGAATGAAGGAATGAGCCCCACCACCACCCTGGAGGGGTGACACTCTCTCCCTTTTACAGAAAACTGGGGTTTGGATCCCATAGCCCAGCTGCCCTCCCCAGGGCTCCCCTGAGGCTCACCCGGCCTGCAGGCTGGCGAGAAAAGGCATCCACCAGGGCCTCGACCCCATAGTCCACCAGCATGGAGGTGTTGAACAGAAACTGCTCGTAGCTGTAGTCCTGGGAGCCCACCCGGAAGGAGTCGGGCATGAGCGGGTGCCAGTGGTACAGCTGGTTGAACTCCATGGCGATGCGGTTGCGGTACTGGAACTGGGCCCCGAACAGCAGCTCTGGGTCGAACTTGAGCTGCAGGAAGTAGCCGCTCAGCTGCTGCACGTACTCCTCTATCACAATCTTGATGGTCTCTCCTGGGGCGAAGGATGGGGCACCGGGTCAGCAGAGCCCAGGGAGTCAGCCATCGGGCTTGGGAAGCGGGCTGGTTCATGCAAAGGGCTTGGTTTGACTTCTTTCTCATGATTAAGGTTGGTTTGACTTTGTTGGGCCACTTTCACCTTGTCTTTTTGTCACTGGTTGTGAAAATGGAACCTTCTCTCTCAGGCTGGATAAGACAGGAGCCTGTCCCAAGACAGGAGCCACCTGCTAGTCCCATGTTCCATGGGGAGGTCACAGGCCTGGCTGAGCATGACATGGATAGGAAGTATCTGAGAATGGGTTTTGTGACCCATGGTGGCCACCATCCCATTAAAAGAGGCTTAGTGAGGCCACAAAAGATGGGCCAGTGGACATTAACTTAGTGAGGGAATCTCAGTGGGCCTAAGGGGAGAGGGTGATGGGAGCTCCCAAGAGACCATTCTAAGAGCTACAGCAACAAACAAGGGACATGGCAGATCTAAGTGAATCTCATCCCAAGTGTAATCCCCATATCTTCTTATGAATCGAATTCTTACAAGTAATTTTCCTCTGCCCTCTCAGGAACCAGCTCAGAGCAAACAGCCAGGGGAGACACAAAACAAATCTTCCATAGCAAAATGAAAACTGGTGAAATAGCTATTAAAAAACACATTTTGGCCAATGAGCCACTAAACAAATGGACTTTTAGCAAACTGGGCTGGAGCCATTGGAATTGCCAGCAGCAGACTCGGGTCTAAATCTTGACATCACCACTTCCAGCCACCTGGGCTGGAGCTGTGTGACTTACTCTAAATTCCTTATCTGTAAAATGTGTATTATAATAACATCAGTATAGGGACTCCCTTGGCAGGCCAGTGGGTTAAGACTCCATGCTTCCCCTGCAGGGGGAGCAAGTTTGATTGCTGGTGGGGTGGCAGGGCACCAGGGGTAGAACTAAGATTCCCACATGCTGCATGATGCAGCCAGACAATAAATAAATAAGAAAATAAGTAAAACATGTTCACAAAGGAAATTTAAAAAAATAATGACATCAGTATAATAATATTCACAGGGTCACCAGGAGGAGTAGACAATGAACATATCTGTACTGCCTGGCACAGGGCCTGGCATAATAGGGAGGGTCCACACATGTAGAAGTAGGAATCCCCTCCCCAAACTCACATGTCACAAAAGATCAGACTAAGGCTCGCACCCCCTCCCCACACAGGAAAGTACTCCCTGCATGACATGGTCGAAGCAACATGAAGTCTGGTGGCAACCAGATCTGGTTCAAGTCTCTCTGCTGAAAGGCCTTGGAGAATTCACCTACCCTCTCTGCACCCTAACTTTCATAACAAGGATAATCACAGCTGAGTCATAAGGCTATTGGGGAAGATTGAATGAAGCACTAGAGGTGCCCTACCTGTGGAGTCCTGCCTTTGGCCACAGCTTCATCACCAGTTGGTGTGCTGGGCAGCCTGCAGACACAGACTTGCCCTCTCTGGTCAAAGTCTCTGCAATCCTGGGACTTCTGAGCGAGCCCCTTCTAGTTCTTTAGGTCATTCCTATGCCTGATGCGTGGCTTTTCCAGGCTCCATTGACTTGGGTACTAAAATTGGGAACAGCCATGCCCAGAGATGCCCAGAGGCGGAGGCAAGGACTCACTGGTGACTCACAGAGAATACGGTCTGGACAGGGGTGTTGGGGGCCAAGCTCCCACGCAGGAAACCATCTGACATTTTAGGCTACAGACTCGCCCCCGTAGGGGACACAAAAATATCTTGTCCCTGAGTCACCAAGAAGCTACCAACCTTCAGGAAGGCAGATGCATGCAGGGCAGGAAACCCAAGGATTCTGAAGCCTAGGCAAGCTGGGGTTTGACCTGTGCTTGCTGAGGATGCCCCCAAGTGCTCCTGGATGCAGTACAAGGGGGAAACTGAGACAGGGTGGCTGATCAGATTTGTTGCCAGCCACCCACTGAATAGTCAGCTATCACAGCACCCCATTTTCTGAAGCCCTGTTATGTGCCTATTACTTTCCCATTCATCATATCAACTAATCCTTAAAATCATTATAATTCCCAGGACTCCCCAGCAGCTCAGTGGTGAAGACTCTGCCTTCCAGTGCAGGGGATGTGGGTTCAATCCCTGGTCTGGAAATTAAGATCCCACCTGCCACACTGCGTGGCCAAAAAAAAAAAAAAAAAGCATCATTATTCCCATTGTACAGATTTGGAAGGTGAGGCTCACCTAGGGGAAGGGTCCTGCTCAGGATTCTAATCTCACTGTCCCCAAACCCTCCACTTCCCACTTCGCAGGACAAAGAGGGTGACTTTCCAGGGCAGGGCTGGTGGGAGGCCTCACCGATAAGGATGAGGCGGGCCGTCTGGAAGAGCTGCTCGTCGCCCCAGGTGGGGTGCTCAGCCTTCAGCAGGTCACACACGCGGTTGTGCTCACGCAGCCAGATCGTGGCATAGAGCATGAGCCCAGGAAGCAGCCCAAACACCTCCTGGCCCACAGCCATCTGGCTCTGGGGCGGGATGCCCCGGGGGTAGTGCATCAGCACGGGCGCCTCTTCCACCGATGGCGGGTACACCTCTCCATTGAGCATCTGCGGGATGGAGTCACCTGGTAACCTGGGGAGGGGGCGGGGTGCCGGCACCTGCACAGCTGACATCCGCCCACTCCTACTGATAGCTGCCCGTAACACGCAGGGCAGCTGTCCAGCCTTCCTAACCAAGGCCTGTGGATTCTATCTCCTAAAGCTCTCCTAACATGAGTCCCTTTCTCTCTCCCCCTGGCCACCATGCTCTTCCAAGCCACCCTCATCTTCCACCCTGACTCCCCTGTATGTGACTCTATCCTCTAGACGTTCTTCTCAGCTCTGCAGCCAGAGCAATGCTTTAAAAGAGGGGTCCCCAACCTCCACAATCTAATGCCTGATGAGCTGAGGTGGAGCTGATGTAATAATAATAGAAATAAAGTGTAGAGTAGATATAAGGTGCTCACATCATCCTGATACCATCCCTTCTCCCACCTGTCCATGGGAAAATAGTCTTCCCTGAAACTGGTCCCTGGTACCAAAAAGGTAGGGGACCCTTGCTTTAAAACATCCAAATCTAGCATCACACCCCTGGCTTAAAAAACCTTCCACGTCTTCTCTCTGCTCTTGGCAGAAATCAGAAATCCTTAATACGACCCATGCTCATCAGATGTCCAGCAGCAACTCCCTTGTTTCACTGCCTCAGAGCCACTCAAGCGACTGCCCATCTCCAGGCTTGATACCTGAGAATCTGGACAGCCCTGGGCCCTGCTTGGCCTCCTTGCCTCCTCCTTATCCTCCATGCAACTCTTGGTTTATTCATAATTCCTAAGGAAGCCTTCCCCAGCCTCTGCACACTCTCCTGGCTTCTCCCTGTGGCAGCTATCACAGGTGTAATTAATTATACGGCAGTTTCCTCATTCACTCAGTAAATAAACATAGAGGACCTACTATATGCCAGATACTGTTCTTAGCTTGAAAGATTCAGCAGTGAACTTTCCATCTTGGTTTTTGTTTGTTTCGATTTGCATGGTCCAGCGTGGAAGCCACTAGCCACGTGCAGCTACTGAGGACTAGAAATGTGGCTGATGTGAATAAAGAGCTCGATGTTTTATTTCATTTACTTCAGATTTACATTTTTTAATCGAGACCCCAGCTATCAGAAAGTCTTTATGCTTAGAACAACTTGGACATGGGAATCTACTTTCTCAACTGCAAATTTTATGAAATCTAAATGCTGATCAGAACCGCCAATGAAAACTTGGCACCCGAATTGAGATGTGCTGTAAGATATGGGTCAGAATGTGAAGATTTAGCACAAATAGTGAGCTATTTCATTGACAATTTTTGTGTTGATTACATGTTGAAATGAGGATATCCTGGATATATTGGGTTAAATTCAAAATATATTGTTAAAATCAATATTGCGTGTTGCTTTTTACATTTTTTAATGTGGCCACTAGAAAAATTTTAATAACTTGGATGTGGCTCACATCTATAAAAGAGGGCAAATGGTACCTAGTCTATGCAGTAGATCTGAGGCATGCATGAGGTAATCACCTATGTGGCCCTCACATTCCTGGACAGTGCGAGTTCAGACAAAAAGTCCTCGTGGCACTAGTACTCTAGGGTTTGTGTCTGTGGGCTTGAGGGCAGGGCTTATGACTACCACGGCCACTGCTCACCTGCCCGGCACACCATGGTGCCCAATTAATATTGTGGAATGATTAAATGAATAAACGCAGACTGGAACTGTCCATTTTCTATGGAGCCCCAAAATCCACCTCCCAAGAGAACACGAGAGCCCACATCTGCTCCTTGTCTGCTTCTCTTGCCTGGCACCTTCTCCCAGGGTTTATTGTCGCTTCTCCTCCCATGCGCCTACAGCTTCTGCCATAGGACACCACCAAGGGCCCCCACTAACACCCTCCACCAGGGGAGACCATGGAAGGCCCTTCCCAACACCCCAGCCCCAGGCGCAGGCTACCTGGTACTTGAGTTTCCCATCCTTAAAGAGCCGCAGCTGATACTGACGTTCCAGATTGTCTCCATAAATGTGGCCGAGGTCTACCTAAAGCAGAGACAGAGTCTGCTCAGATCCCTGGGTCCTGCCACACCAGCAACAGCCTCCCTGGGCCACGTGCGGCCCAGAGACGTCCAGAGCCCTCCTAGGTACTCACCCCGTGGCCCAGCGCCTTGGTGAAGCCAGGACCCATCTTGCCGGAAGTTTTGAAGAACTGATGGGTGAAGTGTTGGGCAAAGAAGGCAAACATGAGGTTGGTGCCTTGAGGGTCGGGGATGAACTTCCTCCTGAGCAGGAAGCGACGGCTCAGGAACTCTGCATCTGGCAACTGCTTCTTCCCTGATTGGGGAGGTAGGAAAGAGCAGTAGCTGCTTCCTGTCTGGATCTTTGTGCCCCAGAGCTTTCTGGGCTCACCAGACCAAACTGATTCACACAGGAATCCCAGAGGGGACCCCACAGGACCACCTCCCTCCCACCAGACCGCCCCTTGCACCTTCTCTCCCAAAAGACCCTAGGAAATGGAAGGATATGGAATATGCTTTTAAAACTGAAATATATACATCACTGTATGTAAAATAGATAGCTAATGGGAAGTTGCTATATAACACAGGGAGCTCAACCCGCTAATGTGTGACATCCTAGAGGGGTGGGATGGGATGGGGGTGTAGAGAGGTTCAGGAGGGAGGAGACGTATGTATACTTATGGCTGACTTATGGTGCTGTATGGCAGAACCAATGCAACATTGTAAAGAAACTATTCTCCAATTAAAAAGAAAATAAGGTGAAAGGAATAGATGAAGTAACACTGGCAAATTGTGGACAGATCTTGAAATCTGGAGATGGATGCATAGGACTTCATTATCCTTTTCTCTCAACTTTTGTGTGTGTATGCTGCTTTGTACAAGCTAACCCTTCCCCACCTCCAAAAAGAAAAAGGGAAAACAACAACAAAAAAAAACTTGGACCCCCCCAACCCTGGAACAAAGTTGCTGTGTTCGAAATGGGTTGTGCTGTTTATTAAGTGTGTGAATATGGAGAAGTCATTTCATCTTTCTGCGCCTCAATTTCTTCATCTATAAAATAGGGCAAATGATATCTCTCTTATGCAATGGATTTGAAGAGTGCTTGTGTAAGCATGACAGAAAACCAGTGAAATGGAATCTCTTAAATCAAAAGTCAGCAAACTTTTCCGTACAAGTCCAGATAGTCAATATTTGAGGCTTTGTTGACATATGGTCTCTGTTACATCTACTCAAAATTTGCTGGTGCTGCAGGAAGGCAGATAATACCTAAGGAACACAACTGTGTTTCAACAAGGCTTTATTTGCAAAATAGGGGGTGGGGTGGATTTGGCCTTCGGGCTAGAGTTCGCCAATCTGTTTTAAAACTCCAGTACTCTTGCTTGGAAAATCCCATGGATGGAGGAGCCTGGTAGGCTGCAGTCCATGGGGTTGCTAAGAGTTGGGCATGACTGACTTCACTTTCACTTTTCACTTTCATGCACTGGAGAAGGAAATGGCAACCCACTCCAGTGTTCTTGCCTGGAGAATCCCAGGGGCGGGGGAGCCTGGTGGGCTGCTGTCTATGGTGTCGCACAGAGTCGGACACAACTGAAGCGACTTAGCAGCAGCAGCAGAACTTTCTATGTCTGGGGTAAAGACAAGTCACCTTGAAGCATGTGTCTCTCACCATGAGGACAAGCATTAAGAAGCCTTTCTTAAGTAAGTCAATGTCAAATGACTTGGTACCCAAGACTGCCTTGCAGAAAAGGCAATCTTTCATAATACGTCTATGAGGCCCAGTGTCACTAGAATAACTCTTTAGATTGAAATGACTGACTGATTTCCTGTAGCAGGAAAGGTCATCAAGTACCTCAAAGGGAACTCACCCAAAGGGAAGTTAGAGGGAATAGTCTGCACACTGTAGCCCGGATCTATACTCAGATTACCACTGAGCATCATCGCCTCAATGGACATGAGTTTGAGCAAACTCTGGGAGATAGTGACGAACAGGGAGGCCTGGCATGCTGCAGTGCATGGGGTCACAAACAGTCAGGCATGACTGAGCAACTAACAACACAGGACTGGTGCCAGCAAAGTGCTGGCAGAGTCCAGAAGCTCTGAGAGACCCAGCTCTCCTGCCAGAATGATCGTGCTTTGGGAATAGTAGCTACATGGATAGTAAAAGCTATCGGAGTAGTGCCCTTGAGACCCAAATAAGGACACTGATACATATGCAAGGTTCTGAACCTGCAAAGGACACAGCATGCGGGGCTGCACAGGACCAGTGCTCAGCAGCGACACCAGGTGATGGGAA
Source organism: Oryx dammah (assembly GCF_014754425.2). Lineage (NCBI taxonomy): Eukaryota > Metazoa > Chordata > Mammalia > Artiodactyla > Bovidae > Oryx > Oryx dammah. Next base: position 92,347,132 of record NW_024070209.1, on the reverse strand, counting down.
CTGAAGCGGCAGCAGTGGTGGATTAACATCTCTTTCGCCCTTTGTGTACTTGTAGCTGAACTGATGGCTCTAAATTGAGTAAGCCCCCAGGTTTGGGGACAATCAGGAGTGGATGAGGAAGAAGGTCTTGGGAGGAAGACTCCTGCCAATGAGACCAAGTAGGTTCTTGAACAACTAAAGAAAAACTTTGATTTTATGTGTACAACTGCACTGATGAATCACGTAAGACTGTTCACATTAGTAATGAACCAAACTCAGAGTTAGCACCCAGTAAAAAGCTCACTATTCTTTATTCTCTCCATTCCAACTTTTAAGTCACCCTCTTCGCAGAAGGATCCCACCCACTTAGTGGACAAAGTTTGGGTGAAGAGGCGTCCTGGAAATATGGGAGCATCAGTTCGACTCTGCCACTGACCTCAGACAAGACCCTCCCACAACCTCTTTCTGTCCTCTTTCCCCAGCCCTGTCCTCATCCCTGGTTCTGGATATGCATGTCTTGCCTTGGTGCACCTGTGAAATGGGTCAGTCATTACTCTTCTGCTTGCTTTTTCCCAAAGGGAACGGAGCATCTCCTGTGACCCACCCAGGCTCAGCCCCCTTACCCCATCACCATTACCTTTGGTGCCCATGGGCGTGGGACAGTCTCGGGGCACGGAGGGCAGAATGCGAGTATAATAACTCACATTGGAGAAGGACTCCCAGCTGATGTAGTCGTGCGCTATGTTGTAGGTGGGAGGGCTGGGGATAAGGTTGGAACGCACTGCAGAGGACAAAAATGATGGTGACGAGGGATTCCTGCCTCCAGTTACACCCCTCTTCCCCACCTTCTCTTGGGTTGTTTTCTTATTTGTTTGTTTTTGGCCACCCTGCACAGCAGCTTGTGGGATCTTGTGGGACCAGGGATTGAACCAGCGCCCTCGACAGTCAAACCACAGGGTCCTACTCATTGGATGGTCAGGGAATTCCCTGGGTTCTTTTTTTTTTCAATTTGGCACCCAACCCCTCCCCTTACCCCCAACCACTGCCCTGGTCAGATGCCAAGAATTGCAGCAAGTGGCAGGATTTCTTGCTCCCCTAGATTAGAGGGACCCTGCCCCACGCCCCACCACCCACCTGTGAGTACCAGACGCATGAGCGTGTCCCGGATGAAGGTGGCGTTGACAAAATCCCACAGCCAGCGCCCATGCGTCAGCAGAAAGTGGATGAACGAGGGGCTGGGCCGCAGAGTCGTCCGGAGCCAGGTCCATATCTCAGCTGTGGGGGCAAGGGAGCCACTCAGACGGGCCCTCCTAGCAAGACGGGACGCAGCCAGAGGGGAAGGTGGGAACTGGGGACAGGATCCAGAATGGACAAGGGTGGAATTTAGGAGTCAGTGGTAAACCATAGGACCTTGGGGGTGTTGACATATGACAGAGCCAGAAGCAGATGGGGGTCAGGAGACAGGACCAGTAAGGCCAGAGCTGGGCAGTGAAGACTCACTACAGAGCCCATAAGCAGGGAGTGCGATGTGTCAAGAGTAAGGGCTTGTGCTGGAGCCAGGTCAGGGGCAGCGTCAGAGGTCCAAAGTAGGCAAGGAAAGAGGGCCGTGGCCAGAGACAAGGGCAGGAAGTGGGGGTCTTTGGAGGACGAGCCCAGGGGAGAAGGAGTAGGGGCTGGAGGCTCTGCTCACGGATGGTGCAGTTGGGGCCGGAATAGCCCGTGCGGGTGCAGTCACACTGGTAGCGGTCAAGGCCGAAGAGAACACAGACCCCTTGGTGCTGGCATGGATAGGAACAGCAGGGGTTCACTGAGGGGGAGAAACAAGAGATCAGGGGCCCCTCTCGTTGGGGCCAGAGGCATGGAGTCCAGTCACAGCTCTGTTCTAACTTACCCAACGTCTGTGTTCCCCTCAGGGCCCACTCTGTCCCCACAGCTATGAACAGAAAGCCCCTGGCCCTTCCGTTTCCAGACCTCGCTCTGGGTTTTCAGTCTTGCCCACGTCAGGCCACCAAAGGAAGTCCCCCTTCCCTCCCAGCTGCCACCAGAGTGGTACAGACGCACCCAGGCCTCGGGCTGGGGCACTGAAGGCTAGGCACACAGCTGGTAAGTGCCACAGCCACAGGCTTCTAGAGCATTCACTTTCTGCCAAGTCAGAGCCAAGGGCAGAATTTATGGGGTTCAGAAAAGGGACAAGGATTGGGATTCTCAGGTCAACCCCTAGCCTCTGGGCACCTGGATACTTAGAAGATGAGGTCGCCCACCATCCCTCTATTTTTGCAGAAGGGAAGGAAGAGCAGGTGTCCCAACAGATGGGGAAATTGAGGCCAGACAAGGGGAAGCCCAGATGGGTCACCCAGCAAGTAGTACCAGACCACTTGCCCATCCCTTCCCTTCCACCCCCATCCTCATGGACTCAGCAGTCAAGTCCAAGGAAAGACATTTCCCAGAACTCCGTGGACAGGGAATGGGTTTGAGGAGAATCGCAGCTCCCGTTCCTGATGGATCCAGCCCTGGCCCACATCAGGGTGGGGTCTGGACTCTAGGACCTTGAGAGAGGTCAGAGACCATGGGAACAGGAGACATGGGGCCAGAAAACTGTCCCCAGAGGGTGAGTGGAGCTCTGGCATCACCCCTCCCCCAACCCCTTGGAGAATGGACCTCCAGGAAGTCCCTCAGTTCAGTTCAGTTCAGTCGCTCAGTCATGTCCGACTCTTCGAGACCCCATGAATCTCAGCACGCCAGGCCTTCCTGTTCATCACCATCTCCCGGAGTTCACTCAGACTCATGTCCATCGAGTCCGTGATGCCATCCAGCCCTCTCATCCTCGGTCGTCCCCTTCTCCTCCTGCCCCCAATCCCTCCCAGCATCAGAGTCTTTTCCAATGAGTCAACTCTTCGCATCAGGTGGCCAAAGTACTGGAGTTTCAGCTTTAGCATCAGTCCTTCCAAAGAAATCCCAGGGTTGATCTCCTTCAGAATGGACTG